>NC_053433.1:92276341-92365973 GCF_007990345.1 Gossypium hirsutum | reverse complement strand
AATTCGAAATAAAAGGACCTAAAGACTAAATTGTAACACGCACGGAAAGAAGAGGGACCAAAATGGAAAATAGACCAAAATCTTAAAACGCGACGCTTCAGGGGACTAAAATGAAACAGAAATAAAAATTTGTGGTCAAATTAAAAACAAAGAAATAGCGAAATAGGACCAAATTGAAACACGCCACAGGTCAGAGGGACTGCGCGCGTAAATAGCCCAAAATTAAAACACGCGGATCCTTCGGGTCGGAGCTGGTCGGGTCGCGGGTCGACGCGCGGACCCCCTTTTGCCGAAACGGCGCCGTTTCAGGGGGGTATAAATACCCCCCTTTTGCGAAAAAAAACATCATTTTGTACTGCTGAGGGAAAAAAAAGAGGAGAGAGAGGGAGGGGAGACCTCTGGGGGTACTCCAGAGTCCGGCGAGCTTCGGTCGCCGTCCGTCGTGCCGTCCGTCGTGCTGGCGTTGCTCCGGCCACCGTACACGGTGGCCGGAAGTCCAAAAGGCAGGTAAATTTCCCCTTTTTCGCCGAATCGCCTCCCTCGGTGAGTTTCCCTCTCCCTCTTTTATTATTATTATTTATTATATGTATATAAATAGATGAACAAAAAGAAAAAGTAAAATAATAATGGTAAAATATGAAAACGAAAAGGGGTGGTAATCACCTTAAAGCTTAGTTTGTATTGTATTTCTCTTTCTGCTAATCTCTGTTTTGTTACAAAGAGTACCTCCGAAAAAAAACCCCCTAGAGAGTTATATGCTTGGCTTTTTATAGCCGATATTAATTCCTATTTTTTGTTTTTTTCCTTTCTTTTCTTTGGCTGTTGCGTGTTTGCTTCTCTCCTTGCAGGTGGAGCAGGTAGCGCGACGTCAGAAGGGCAGGTGATCGGCGGAGTTGGTGGCGGTGGCAGAGGGTAGGTGATGGGTGCGGCGGCTAGGGTTAGGGGTTAGGTTTTTCTGAAAGTGTTTGGGTTATTGGGCTAGTAGTTGGGCTTTGGGTCTGTTTTGGGTCTTGGGTTTGGGCTGGTTTAGATTGGGCTTGTACAAAACCAAACCAAATAAAAAGATTGAAAAAATAATCCAAAGCACAATGCTTTTGGTTTCACTGTCGAACGGGAGACCAAGCCAAATAAAAGAAGAATTATGAGACTTGAATTTCAATTGTGCTTTCTCTGTATCCTATACTCAATTTTAAATATAATAAAATTAACATATATATATTCATTGAAATTGTATGAGCTGAACAAAATCCAAAACTTTAATTTTAATCCTTGGCCGTGGCTTTCATAATGAAATCCTAATCAAAACCTTAGGTTGAAATTTATTTTTCTATTAGAAATTTTTTAAAATATTTTATGCATCATCAATGGGTTAATTTAATGAAATATGCTGAACTTTTTTTGAGAAATGAGGTTGATTTTAAAATAAATTTTATCGATCTACGTTGTGTTTTTCTCTCCTGAAAACGCGTTTTAAAGTGTACGTTTTCACTGCCACAGGGCGTGTTTTCAGGAAAGAGAAGAAAAAGGTGTCTTATTGGGTGCGTTTTCACTTTGGTAAATTTTTTTTATTGCGGTTGCAAATTAAAAATTGTAGATTTATTTTTGTTTGTATTTGAGATAGACATGATTATAGTTTTAAGGAATGTTTGAATTTACGGTGGTGCCGTGAAGTTGGGTAACCTACAAATTTCATCTGCCATGTGAGTCTGGAGTCATCACTTGGGAAGTTGGATCGCATTGCAACTCAAAGTCATGGTTGAAGATGGTTATACGGTCTAGGGTTGAAATGTAACCAGGGCTTCAAGTTTACAAAGGTTATGCTATCAAGGGATGGAGCATAAATGGGGCCGTAGTTGACACTGGTTATTCGGGCCCGACAACGAGTTTCTCATCAAAAAAGGATGCTTTATAAAACTCAAACATAAATACGAGGAAGAAAAACACAGTGGCGTTTTAGTATAATCAAGTAATGCGTCTTATCCACCACCACTGAAGGCGGTGGCCCCGTTATTATAACCTGTGACAACATTGGGGTGTAATAAGTTAAGAAGGTCACCGTCTTCAGTGGTGGTGGACAGCACGAATTAATTGATCATACTGGAAGGATCATTGTGTTTTCCTTCCTTACACATATGTTTGAGTTTTATAAAGCATGCTCCTCTGATGAGAAGACTCGTTGTCGTGCTCGCATTAGCACCATAAATTAAGGCCCCATTTATGCTTCATCCCTTAACAACATAACCTTTGTAAACTTGAAGCCTTAGTTATACTTCAACCTGAGACGGTATAACCATCACCAACTTGGATCTCGAGTTGCAAAGCAATCTCGACTTCTCAGGTGATGGCTCTATACTCACACGGTAGGTGAAATTTGTAGGTTACTGAGCACCATGACATTACAGTGAACCAAAACACAACTTAAAACTATGACTATATCTCTCTAAAAGTGAGAGAGAAATAAATCTTTAAACTCAAAATTTCAACACGTAAGAAAAAGAAAAAAAAACAATTTAAAGAAGATTGAGATGTGGTGAGTAGGGGATGAAGAATGAACGTTTATATAAGGGATAGAGCGGGGTATAAAGGGAAAAATAAATTTATCTTGAGAATCCCAGGTTGTAGGGCTAAGAAGAACCAAGTGGCAGTGGCTGCAATAGGCAGAGAGAAAACACTCTCTGTAGAAGGCATTTTCATTTAACATGGCACTGCAAACGCTTCCTACAGTGGGTGTTTTCCACTGGCATGTCAAACATGTAGTTTGAAAATGCGTCTTGCAGAGAGCGTTTTCACTAGCATGCTAGATGAAAATGCTAACTACAGAGAGCATTTTCTCTTTTGGCCATTTCAACCACCACAGCTTGGTTGCTTCTAAGCCCTGCAACCTGAGATTCTCGAATAAAAAATTAAACGAGAAAAATGTAGAAATCACATATGTAGAACTCGCGCGCCAAATTTAATATTAATTATTGAAGTGTAGAAGAGCTAATTAAAACACTGACTTATGCAGTGAGTACACTAACTTATTTGATTATTCATTAATTTTTTTTTGTAAAGTGTAAGTTAATATTAATTATTGAAGTAAGATATAATACAATTCGCAAGCCAAAATTTTAATCTTTTTCTGAACCTTCAGAGTAATTCTTTTCTTTCTAAAAATATTGTACTTAACAAATGGAAGAAGAAAAACTTAAATGAAAAAGTAACATAAATAATTGTTAATTTTAAACACACAACTTGACTGTGTACAAATCAAACCAATTTAATAAATTTGTTTTGTATATTATAAATAAGTGTACATTTGGGATGTAAAACAAAATATACAAAAAATTAAAAAATTACAAGATTACAAAATAACATAATCATCGGCGTCCTGAATGTGTGACACAACCGGTTGGGCGTTAGGCACGTCTAGGGTTCTGTCACATTAGTTGGTTTGGTGGCTTCCCGTCGACTTTGGCTTCATATTCACGTGCACATCAAGATTGATCATTGACTTCATTTCCTTGCTTTGTGGTTGACTGCAATCGTGTCCTAATCTCCCATATTAAATCCCCCAAGTTGAGTCGGCAATTGTGAGGATGACCCACCCGTTAGAACAAGAATGTTGAGGGTGTTTGCGACACAATCGACGAGCCACTATATGGTGTCGCATAGCCCAATTACGGATAGAAGGTAGGAATTGAAGGCGATACCGAATGCGTTGGTGTTTTTGGTGGGATCAATATGTAATATGGCACGATGGGTGGCGGTCATGCATAATGTGTCCCTGAAGAAGGTGTTGATGCATGGAATGATGGGCGTGCTATGGTGCTTGTGTAAAATAAACTGGTGTTGAAAGTGCTGATGCAGAGAACGATTGTGTGTGTTGTGGTGGTTATGTAAAATAAACCGAAACTGAAGGTGATGATGTGGGGACTGAGTGTACATGCTGTGATGCTTGTGACAAAAAAACTGGGTTAGAAGCAAAAATAAATGAACCACATTAAATGGGAGGTTACACGACAATTGAGTCCTCCGGTGCAGATGGAGCAAATGTCGATCCCACTGCGTCTCTATCTCCCGACCTAGGATTGATGGGCCATTGTCTTGGCCTCCTATGACGATGTTGTCTATTCCTCTCTGAAGCCAATAGGAGATATGGCTTGTCATTATGCCTGAACCAATCCATGTAATCTGGAGACATCGCCAAATCCGGTGTGAGAAATGGTTAACGCGTTGGCAAGAAATCGTACTTACGCTCCCATATCTTGATATGCTTTTTGTGAAATGTTGGCGAATCTTTCTTGAGTCTCTACCACAAGTTGATCTTGTACACGTCTTCGAGCTCCTGAGGTGGCGAAAGAATACATTGCCTACATCGAACTACCGCATGACTCGGTCGGCTTCGTGCATCTCGACTGTTACTGTAACAACTTTTATCCAACCCGGTTAGAGGATCTGCATATAAAATGCTACATTGAAATGCTGAAACAATCTAAATTACTATTTAACTTTATTGAAATGGTAGTGTAGTGGTAAATTTTTTTTAAAAAAAATTTGGCACAATTTTTGCTTATTTTACATAAAACCCCCTGCAAAAATTTAGATTTCACAATATGTTCATATTCAAATCATCTCTGAAAACACATCAAAAAACTCGCATACTGTTCGAATTTTGCTTATCTCCCCTTACTCCAAATTTTAATTAATGACATAGGTTAGGAAAACTTCATAACCTTGATTTATGAGCTTATTAGCTTGAACTGAAGAAAGGATGCGAGTCGAACCGTTCGATCTAATACCATTTACTTCTATTATATCTCCATCTGTACCTTGGATTAAAAATTTCTTCCAATGACAATCCAGAATTACACTATATTCTGTCAACCAGTCCATACCCTGAATCGTATCGAAATCACCAAATTGCATGATTAATAAATCAATAGGGAAGAATAAGTTTTGGATTTTCAATGGACATCGCTTACAAACTTGATCAACTAATATGGTTTGTCCTAAAGGACTCGTTACCACCATTATAATACTTGACATTTTCGACTTTAAATTGTTCCTTTTCACAAAACTAGCATTTATATAGGAGTGAGATAAACTAGAATCAATTAGGGTATATACAGGTACTGAACATAAAAGAAATATACCTGCTATTACATCTGTATCATCACCCTCTTCATGGGTTTGCACAACATAGGCTCATGCTGAAGCTCTGGCCTCTAATTGTTGAGTAGCAGAGCCTGTATCTTCCTCTGAATCCTTCGTGAAACAAACCCTCTACCGGGATTTCCTCCGCCCTTAGCAGAAGGAGTGAACATTTGAGCTATAACTGGAGAAGTATTTTCGTTCTTCAGACAATCCCGAACAAAATGTTTCAAAGATCCACAGCGAAAAGAAGCTTTTGTCAACTTCTAACATTCACATTGGTGCTTTTTCCCACAATGAACACATGTTGAAATATCAGAATCTCTTGCAGGACTTCTCACACTACCCACCGATACCGACAGTCGACGATCTCAAGCTCTGTTAAGTTTAAAAAATCTTGAGGTTGTTCTCCCAGACTCATGAGTTTCTTTAGCTCTCTTAGATGTCTGATACGAACTAGAAGTCCCCACTCGTTTTCCAATAGCTCGAGAGAATTTATATTTCTTATCAAGACCCAAGGCTTTCTACCATTTTAGCTCGTTCAGTTAAGTCAACAAACTCCTTAATTCTATGAGAAACCAACTGAACTCTAAGCGCAATCCTCGAAGGAATCGTTTACAACTCTCTTCTTCTGTTGGCACAAGCTCTGAGGCATATTTACTGAGTCAAAGAAACTCACGCTCGTAATCCATCACATACATCTCACCCTGCTTCAATGTTAAGAACTTATGTTTCCAGTCTTCCAAATATAATTCGCCAACGTATTTCTTTTGAAATTCAGACTGAAAAAATTTCCATTCAATCTGATTCGCTGATACATGGTTAACTGTCTGCCACCATAGATATGCCTCTTCTTTTAAGAGAGGGACAACGCATGTGACACATTCTCATGGAGTACACTTGAGCTGTTGCAATACTCGATTTGTTGATTCCAACCAAGCTTCAGCTGATGATGGATAGATCCCTTTTAAACCTATTAATTCTGTGGCACCATATTTTCACAATTCATTTATCGGTGTTCGTCGAGTTACTGGCACTAGAAAAGCTGTAGGAGTAGCTCTAGCTACTCGTTGAAGATCTTCTACTATAACACGGAGCAAGTTTCATCAGTATGACCCTCAGGTCTTGGTTTAGCATCTCTAAGCTGTTGAGCACCAGCTGAGTCCATAATAGGTGTTTTTGACCCAATTCTACTTTCATTCTCAGTGGAAGAACCACCGCTATTTACATCATGATCAGCTTCATTTCTGGCTTCTACAAACATCTTTAGCTATAAAACAAGAAAAAAATTTAAAAATTATAATCAACATCCAAATCTCGACTCTGAATTGACTTAACTTTGGCATGTACTTTTAGACTCAATTCTTAACTCGATTTAATCCGAGAATCGGCTAAACCTATAACTTTGATACCACTAAATGTGACAACTAATATCCAACTCAATTAGAGGATCCGAATATAAAATGCCACATTTAAATGCCGAAACAACCTAAATTACTATTTCACTTTATTGAAATAAAGGGTAGTGGTAAATTTGTTTTTAAAAAAAAATTGGCAGTATTTTTGCTTATTTTACATAAAATCCTCTGCAAAAATTTAGATTTCACAATATATTCATATTCAAATCATCTCCCAAATCAATTCCCAACACTTTCATATTCCGAAACATACTGCAACCTAAGTATATCACATTAAAACCATTTAATTAACTTATAATATTATTATAGCAACCAAAAGTTAATATTTTTTTGTCACAAAATTATATCTATAGCCAAATGACTTTACTAAAAACCAAGTACATGGCAACTTGAAACAAAACAAAATATACGATGTGACAGCCCAAAACTGACCCTAGTCGAGAAGTGGTTTCGGGACTGCTAAACCGAGTCTTATAAATGATTAAAAGTTATATTCTGTGTTTATGATGTGAGTAAATGCATGTGTGAAAGTCTCATGCATTAATTTGATCATCTTTATGTGAATTTTTTTTATTGGACTTATATGAAACTTTGTTGGAAAGTGAGAGGCTAATTTACAATGGTCTAATAGTACATGCATTGAAAGGAGTGGTTTTGCATGTCAATTTACCCAAGTTAAATAGGGTGGCCGGCCATGTTATGGATTAAATAATATTATAACTATTTTATGCTAATAGTTTATGTTACAAAATGAAATAATGAATAAGGTTAATAAAATACAAGTTAGTGGGAGGAGAAACCAAAGTTAGCCTATGTTTTCTCCTCCATTGCCGTAACTAGAGAAAGAAGAGGAAGAAAAGCCTTTGGGGAAGAAAATTCGGCTAAGGGGGATACCTAAAGTAAGGTAAGTTCAATGTCATTCTTGGAAAACTTATGCACCATTTGGATGATTAGTTTAACTTCTACCTATTTTATGGTTTGAAGATAGGTTTTGTATGAGTTAAGTTTCGGTTAAGGTGGATTGATTAATTGGGTTTTATAAGGAAATTATGCCATAGCCGAATGTGTCTTGAAGAAGATGTTATATGTGCTTATTATAAGTATATGTATATTCGGCTAATGAGTTTGAATTGAAGTTTCGATAGGTTGTGGGTTGAGTGGCCGAGTGAACTATAGGCTTTGCAAGGATGGAACAATGGGAGAGTGACTAGAATGGGGTAAAGATTTTTGGATGAGTGGCTTAGAGGAGCCTAGTACATTCGGTCAAAGATTGAGCCTATTTAGAATGTAAATTTCTTCCTCTATGATTAGGTTCCTTGCATGTTAATTGGTTCTTGTTAGGACCAAAGGATCGATCAATAGGCATTAAAAGGCTAAATGTGTGAATTTAAGGTATAAGAACCTATAGGTAATTACCTAGGTAATGTTGGAAATTAATGTAGTGTATTCGGCCATGTAGAGTATATCCTAGAGATATTATGTTTAATTCTCTATAATTGGCTAAATGAGTGATAATGGGTTATAATGTTGAATGGAATTATATGTATAAGTGGTTAGTAAAGTGATTAAACTACCGAATTTAATTAGTAAATGTGTTCTAAGCTTGATGAATTTTGAGATGCGATTGGGAGTAAATTTGTCATGAGCATACTTTGTTAATAATAAATATGATAAATGTATATATATATAGCTGAATGTGATATGTGTGAATTATATGTTAAATCAAGACTTGGTAAGCTAGCTATTAAGGTGAAATGCTAATGTTAGTATTTGATTTGGTGATAATCTGTTTGGGGACAGCAGCAGTAAGGTGATTTTGGAAAATCGCCATAAATTATAGGAGTTGAATTAGAAGCTGAGTGAATTATGTCATTAAAGCTTGAAGAGTCTATTTTCTTACAAAAGAAACTATAAAAACAAAAGAGTTACCGATCTTGAGATATTTGAAGCATTGTGGGGCTGAGTCATAATGACTGCTGGATTCCCTGTTCTGTTTTTAGAAAATCATTATAAATTGTACAAAAATGATTATAAGATAAAATTTATATGCTTAGACTCCTTAATGAGTCTAGTTTCTAATGAGATCAAATACAACACATTTTGAATTCTGTAAAGTGAGAAATTGGATTCGTAGTGAAGAGTGGTCAGAATAGTCAAACAGTGAACAGGGGAAACTTTAAGAAAAATCTGGTATTGATTGGCCAAGCCTAAAATTCTGAAAATTTTATGGATGGAAGATATACGAGTCTATATTCAGGGAAAATTAACGGCAAGTGATTTGGAGTTTAGTAGCTCCAGTTATAAGTAATTTAGTAACTACTGCTCAGGAAAACAGCTCGTAGTGAATATGTGATTTTGTTGTAAACATTAATGAAAGTTTGCCGATGAATTATTTATTGATTAATATAAAGCTTGCTATAATCTATGTGTGTGAAAGTCGGATCAATATATATAATATTATTCTGAAAGTAATACTTGAATAGTCGATTAATGACTATTTTAAATTTTGTTGAACTTAAGCTCAAGAGCAAAGGGGAACTAGATCCGATAAAGGGAAGGAAAAAGTAATTGAATAGCCGTTGAAGTCGTTCGACGACATTTGAGGTAAGTCTTCGAGTAATGACCCTACTTGAATTATATTGAAATGAATAGTCATACTATGACGGATAGTCGAATGTGCTTAGAGACTATGTTATAAAGCCAATTGGAATTATGCTCTTTGTGTGCGGCTACTGAGCCGAAATTTGAAAGGTTTAATAAATGTTTTGGGTTTGAGCCTTAGTAACGAAGAAATGATATGGATGTGTTATGATTATTGACATATGTGTGCATGAACATTGGAATATATCCGGGTTATGACCCGAAGGCAATTATGCGAGTTGACATATCCGGGCTAAGACCCGAAGGCAATTATGCGAGTTGATATATCCGGGCTAAGACCCGAAGGCAATTATGCGAGTTGATATATCCGGGTTATGACCCGAAGGCAATTATGCGAGTTGACATATCCGGGCTAAGACCCGAAGGCAATTATGCGAGTTGATATATCCGGGCTAAGACCCGAAGGCAATTATGCGAGTTGATATATCCGGGTTATGACCCGAAGACAATTATGCGAGTTGACATATCCGGGCTAAGACCCGAAGGCAATTATGCGAGTTGATATATCCGGGCTAAGACCCGAAGGCAATTATGCGAGTTGATATCTCCGGGCTATGACCCGAAGGCAATTATGCGGGATGATATATCCGGGCTAAGACCCGAAGGCAATTATGCGAGTTCATATGTCCGGGTTAAGACCCGAAGGCAAATATGTTTGCGGCTGTATTCGGTTAAATACCGAAGAAACTTGGGTTTGAATGTGAGCGTTTTGTGCTGTAACTAATTTAATAAATATGCTCGACCAACCCGAACGATACGGTATGTTTGCATGTGCATTGGAAAAGTCGATTCATTTTAAATAGTATTCGTGTGATCGGCTAACGAATTTTCGGCTTTTAGAAAGGTTGATATCTTGTGTATATATGTTGATGAAGTATGATTATGAAAATGTGTGTTATTAAAGTGACTTAGTTAGCTATGTGAATGTAATACTGTAGTTAAAGCCGATTTCATTACTTGAGACTTACTAAGCTTAAAATGCTTACCCGGTTGCTTTGGCTCTCTGTTTTATAGATTTTGTTCGTTAGCTATCGGATTCGGGATCAGCGAAGTCGAAGTCATCTACACTATCAAGCTCTTTTGGTACTCTTTTAGTTGAACTCTGGATATGGCATGTATAGGACTACCCCCTGTTGTTTAAGTTCTTTTGTGATGTATGTGTGTAAAGCCATGCGAAAATGGCTTGTAGATGTGGAGTATGGCATTAGACCATTTGTGTTTATGTATGTATATATATGGTTTCACGATGTGACTATGGATTGAAATGGAAGTGTTGGGCTAATGATCAGCCATTGGAATGGCTAAATATGATCACATGTGGACCTATGTATGGCAAAACCCTAGTTGGTCCATGGTAACCACAAAATAGGTAAAGTTTATCTTGAAAACAGATTTTGACAGCAACAGTGGTGTAGAATTGAAAAATCACATAAATTCGTAGGAGTGGAATTAAATAGTGAATAAATTATGTAATCGAACCTTGATGAATCTACTTTCATATGGAAGTAACGAAACAATTATAGGAACAGTACGGGAAGAGATATTCGGGTTCTTGTGGAACAGGGCCAGAACAGTTTCTGGATTCACTGTTCCGCCTTTGGAAATTCACTATAAATTGACCAGAGATAATTAGGGGTCATACCATATATGTATGGATTCCTCTCTGAGTCTAGTTTCCATAGAAACAAACGGCATTAGTATTGAAGCCCTGTGCAGAGAGATATCCCAGTCGTAATAGGAAAAGGTCAGTGTAGTCGACCCCTGTAACATGAGAGACTTTGACTAATAAACTGTACTAATTGGCCCGACCAAAAATTCTAGAAAAAAATATATAGGTGGGGACATGAGTCTAGTTTCAGGGAAAAATCACAAAACTGATTTTCGAGTTGTGAAACTCGAGATATGATTTTTGAAGCGACTAGTACTCAGACTGGGCAGTGTCTGGAAAAATTTTTTTAAAAGTCTGTCAACACCTCGTATTCGACTCCGGTGACGGTCTCGGGTTTGGGGTGTTACAATTAAGTGGTATCAGAGCTACGGTTTAGTCAATTCTAGGACTACCGTAATGTGTTGGGGTCTAGCTATACATGCCATTTTATGTGATTAATTGATAGTGTGGTGATTTCTGACATTTGCAAATGTGTTTATTTATAGTAATGGATCCCGATCCCAACCGAGCGGTAGCTGATGATCTTGAGAGTGTAGCGCCTGCTCCCGCACAAGGGACAGCGCCGGTGGACTCTCAACCTAATGCGAGTAACCCGAACGATGAAGCTAGACAAGCTTTCTATAGCGTGATGAATGATTGGTTCAACCAATACATTCGAACTAATACGGCTGTTCCACAACCTCCATTCCCGACAAACACCACCCCCGCACCTACAATACCTCCGGTAACTGACCAAATAAGGTCAAATAAGCCCCCAGTTGACCGAATCCGAAAACATGGGGCTACTGAATTTAAAGCTACGGATAGCGACGATGCCGAGCAAGCTGAATTTTGGTTGGACAACACTATCCGGGTACTCGATGAGCTATCTTGTACACCCGATGAATGTCTAAAGTGTGCTATCTCCTTGCTACGTGATTCTGCCTACTATTGGTGGAGTACTCTGACTTCTGTCGTGCCCCGGGAGCAAGTAACTTGGGAGTTTTTTCCAAACTGAGTTTCGGAAAAAGTATATCAGTCAGAGATTTGTTGATCAAAAACGGAAGGAATTTCTTGAGCTTAAGCAAGGTTCTATGTCAGTTACTGATTACGAGCGAAAATTTGTTAGACTTAGTAGATACGCTCGGGAATGTGTTTCGTCCGAGGCTGTTATGTGTAAACGCTTCGAAGATGGGCTGAATGAAGATATAAAAATGTTCGTTGGCATTCTTGAGATACGAGAGTTCGTAGTACTTGTCGAGCGAGCTTGTAAAGCCGAAGAGCTTAGAAAGGAAAAACAAAAAGTTGATGTGGGAACCGGGGAGTTCCGTAAAAGATTCTCGGGAAAGTCTCATCAACAGGCATCGAAGAAATTTCGAGATGATGTGGGCCGGTCTAAAAGCACTTCGGGCCTTTTTAGACGAGATCGTGATCGACCCCCTGTGGGTACACGAGGCACTTCAGTCGCCAGTGTTGGGAATGAACGTCGAGGCCGAACGGAATGTCGACATTGCGGTAAATGGCATTTGGGGAGCTGTAGATTCCATGACCGCTCCTGTTACAAGTGCGGATCAGCGGACCACTTCATTAAAGATTGCCCGAGGCTGTCTGAACAGAATGTAAATCAGAGTGGGAGACCGGGTGCTACCACTGCTCGAGGTAGACCATCTAGAAATATGGGCAATGCTAGTGGTGGTCAGAGAGGATCTAGAGATGCTACGACCAGATCCGAGGCTCGTGCACCTGCTAGAGCATATGCTATACGTGCCCGCGAGGATGCTTCTTCGCCTGATGTTATTACCGGTACTTTTACTCTCTTTGATACTAATGTAATTGCTTTGATTGACCCCGGTTCTACTCATTCTTACATATGTGAAACCTTAGCATCCAGTAAGACTTTACCTATTGAGTCTACTGAGTTTGTAATTCGGGTGTCAAATCCCTTGGGTCGTTATGTACTTGTCAACAAAGTGTGTAAGAAATGTCCCCTAGCAATTCGAGGTTCCTGTTTTCCAGCGGACTTGATGCTTTTGCCGTTTGATGAATTTGATGTTATCCTTGGGTTGGATTGGTTGACCGTGCATGATGCGATTGTGAATTGCAAGAGCAAGACTATTGATTTGAGGTGCGCAAATAACGAAGTAGTCCGAATTGAGTCCGCGGACTTGGAGGGGATACCAGCTGTAATATCAGCAATGTTGGCACAGAAATATGTGAGAAAAGGGTGCGAAGCATACCTTGCATATGTGCTTGATGACAAAGAATTAGAAAGGAAACCCGAATCTGTGCCGGTGGTTTGTGAATACCCGGATGTTTTTCCGGAAGAATTACCGGGTTTACCACCTGTTCGGGAGGTAGAGTTTGGTATTGAGCTTGTACCTGGGACTACGCCGATTTCGATAGCTCCGTATCGTATGGCACCAACTGAGTTAAAAGAGTTGAAAGCTCAGCTGCAAGAATTGACGGATAGAGGTTTCGCTCGGCCAAGTTTCTCACCTTGGGGTGCACCAGTATTGTTCGTGAAAAAGAAGGACGGAACCATGAGGTTGTGCATTGACTATCGTCAACTGAATAAAGTGACGATAAAGAATAAATACCCACTACCGCGTATCGATGATTTGTTTGATCAACTAAAGGGGGCCTCAGTGTTCTCAAAAATAGATTTGAGATCGGGTTATTATCAGTTGCGGATTCGAGATTCAGACGTACCCAAAACTGCTTTCAGAATGAGGTACGGTCACTACGAATTCTTAGTGATGCCGTTTGGGCTCACTAATGCCCCGGCAGTATTTATGGATTTGATGAATCGGATCTTCAGACCATATTTGGATCGGTTCGTAGTTGTGTTCATTGATGACATCTTGGTCTATTCAAGAGATGAGACCGAACATGCTGAGCACCTGAGACTAGTGTTGCAAATTTTACGGGATAAGCAGTTATATGCTAAGTTCAGTAAGTGTGAGTTCTGGTTAAGAGAGGTTAGCTTCTTGGGTCATGTGGTATCCGCGTCGGGTATTCGAGTTGACCCGAACAAAATTTCAGCCATACTTGACTGGAAACCTCCGAGAAATGTTACTGAAGTTCGGAGCTTTTTGGGGCTCGCCGGTTATTACCGACGATTTGTGAAAGGTTTCTCGATGATAGCCACACCAATGACGAAGCTACTTCAAAAGGATGTTAAGTTCGAGTGGACGGAGAAATGTCAGAAAAGTTTCGACCAACTGAAAACTCATTTGACTGAAGCTCCAATTTTGGTGCAACCCGAATCGGGTAAAGAGTTTGTCATCTATAGTGACGCATCCCTACTTGGGTTGGGTTGCGTATTGATGCAAGAAGGTCGAGTCGTGGCCTATGCGTCGAGACAATTGAAGCCACACGAGAGGAATTATCCGACCCATGATCTCGAACTAGCTGCCATCGTGTTTGCTTTAAAAATATGGCGACATTATCTGTTTGGTGAGAAGTGCCATGTATTTTCGGATCACAAAAGTCTCAAATATTTGATGACTCAACGAGACTTGAATCTGCGACAAAGACGTTGGCTTGAGTTGTTGAAAGATTACGAGCTTGTCATTGATTACCACCCGGGAAAGGCTAACGTGGTTGCGGACGCCTTAAGCCAGAAGTCATTGTTTGCTTTACGAGCGATGAACGTGCATTTGTCTATTCTACCAGACAGTGTGTTAGTAGCTGAATTAAAAGCTAAACCATTATTGACTCACCAAATTCGTGAAGCTCAGAAAGTTGATGATGAATTGGTTGCAAAACGGGCTGAGTGTTTTCCGAACGAGGAATCGGAGTTTCAAATTGATGATGATGATTGTTTGAGGTACAGAAATCGTTTGTGTGTTCCAAGGAATTCGGAACTCATTTCGATGATTCTGAACGAAGCCCATTGTAGCCGAATGTCAGTTCACCCGGGGAGTACGAAAATGTACAACGATTTGAAACGTCAATTTTGGTGGCATGGTATGAAACGGGACATCTCTGACTTTGTTTCGAGATGTTTAATATGTCAACAAGTGAAAGCGGAACATCAAGTGCCTTCGGGATTACTCCAGCCGATCATGATACCCGAGTGGAAATGGGATCGAGTCACAATGGACTTTGTGTCCGGACTGCCTTTGTCAGCAAGTAAGAAGGATGCGATATGGGTTATTGTTGATAGACTGACTAAGTCGGCTCATTTCATCCCCGTGCATACGGATTTTTCATTGGATAAACTAGCTGAATTGTATGTTTCTCAGATTGTGAGATTACACGGGGTACCGATTTCTATTGTGTCGGATAGAGATCCGAGATTCACCTCGCGATTTTGGAAGAAGTTGCAAGAAGCTTTGGGTACCAAGCTGCATTTTAGCACCGCTTTTCATCCACAAACCGATGGTCAATCCGAGCGGATAATTCAGATACTTGAGGATATGTTGAGATGTTGCATCCTCGAGTTCAGTAGTTCATGGGAACGGTACTTACCTTTGATTGAATTCGCTTACAACAATAGTTTTCAATCAAGTATTAAGATGGCACCCTACGAGGCTTTGTACGGTCGTAAATGCCGTACACCATTGTTTTGGACCGAGCTCGGTGAAAGTAAAATTTTCGGAGTTGATTTGATTAAAGATGCTGAACAGAAAGTAAAGGTAATCCGTGAAAGTCTGAAAGTAGCCACGGATCGTCAGAAGTCGTACGCAGATTTGAAATGAAAAGACATCGAGTATCAGGTGGGAGACAGAGTGTTCCTTAAGGTTTCACCTTGGAAAAAGATACTCAGGTTCGGCCGTAAGGGCAAGTTGAGCCCAAGATTCATTGGGCCGTATGAAATATCCGAAAGAATTGGTTCAGTGGCATATAGATTGATTTTACCCCCTGAACTTGAAAGGATTCACAATGTTTTTCATGTTTCGATGCTACGACGTTATAGATCCGATCCGTCACATGTGATTAATCCCTCGGAAGTTGAAATTCAATCTGACTTGAGTTATGAAGAAGAACCGATTCGTATCCTAGCTCGTGAAGTAAAAGAGTTGCGAAACAGAAGGGTTCCGTTAGTTAAGGTGTTATGGCTCAAACACGGGATCGAGGAAGCTACTTGGGAAACTGAGAGCTCGATGAAAGAACGATACCCAAACCTATTCACCGGTAAGATTTTCGGGGACGAAAATTTCTTAAGTGGGGGAGAGTTGTGACAGCCCAAAACTGACCCTAGTCGGGAAGTGGTTTCGGGACTGCTAAACCGAGTCTTATAAATGATTAAAAGTTATATTCTGTGTTTATGATGTGAGTAAATGCATGTGTGAAAGTCTCATGCATTAATTTGATCATCTTTATGTGAATTTTTTTTATTGGACTTATATGAAACTTTGTTGGAAAGTGAGAGGCTAATTTACAATGGTCTAATAGTACATGCATTGAAAGGAGTGGTTTTGCATGTCAATTTACCCAAGTTAAATAGGGTGGCCGGCCATGTTATGGATTAAATAATATTATAACTATTTTATGCTAATAGTTTATGTTACAAAATGAAATAATGAATAAGGTTAATAAAATACAAGTTAGTGGGAGGAGAAACCAAAGTTAGCCTATGTTTTCTCCTCCATTGCCGTAACTAGAGAAAGAAGAGGAAGAAAAGCCTTTGGGGAAGAAAATTCGGCTAAGGGGGATACCTAAAGTAAGGTAAGTTCAATGTCATTCTTGGAAAACTTATGCACCATTTGGATGATTAGTTTAACTTCTACCTATTTTATGGTTTGAAGATAGGTTTTGTATGAGTTAAGTTTCGGTTAAGGTGGATTGATTAATTGGGTTTTATAAGGAAATTATGCCATAGCCGAATGTGTCTTGAAGAAGATGTTATATGTGCTTATTATAAGTATATGTATATTCGGCTAATGAGTTTGAATTGAAGTTTCGATAGGTTGTGGGTTGAGTGGCCGAGTGAACTATAGGCTTTGCAAGGATGGAACAATGGGAGAGTGACTAGAATGGGGTAAAGATTTTTGGATGAGTGGCTTAGAGGAGCCTAGTACATTCGGTCAAAGATTGAGCCTATTTAGAATGTAAATTTCTTCCTCTATGATTAGGTTCCTTGCATGTTAATTGGTTCTTGTTAGGACCAAAGGATCGATCAATAGGCATTAAAAGGCTAAATGTGTGAATTTAAGGTATAAGAACCTATAGGTAATTACCTAGGTAATGTTGGAAATTAATGTAGTGTATTCGGCCATGTAGAGTATATCCTAGAGATATTATGTTTAATTCTCTATAATTGGCTAAATGAGTGATAATGGGTTATAATGTTGAATGGAATTATATGTATAAGTGGTTAGTAAAGTGATTAAACTACCGAATTTAATTAGTAAATGTGTTCTAAGCTTGATGAATTTTGAGATGCGATTGGGAGTAAATTTGTCATGAGCATACTTTGTTAATAATAAATATGATAAATGTATATATATATAGCTGAATGTGATATGTGTGAATTATATGTTAAATCAAGACTTGGTAAGCTAGCTATTAAGGTGAAATGCTAATGTTAGTATTTGATTTGGTGATAATCTGTTTGGGGACAGCAGCAGTAAGGTGATTTTGGAAAATCGCCATAAATTATAGGAGTTGAATTAGAAGCTGAGTGAATTATGTCATTAAAGCTTGAAGAGTCTATTTTCTTACAAAAGAAACTATAAAAACAAAAGAGTTACCGATCTTGAGATATTTGAAGCATTGTGGGGCTGAGTCATAATGACTGCTGGATTCCCTGTTCTGTTTTTAGAAAATCATTATAAATTGTACAAAAATGATTATAAGATAAAATTTATATGCTTAGACTCCTTAATGAGTCTAGTTTCTAATGAGATCAAATACAACACATTTTGAATTCTGTAAAGTGAGAAATTGGATTCGTAGTGAAGAGTGGTCAGAATAGTCAAACAGTGAACAGGGGAAACTTTAAGAAAAATCTGGTATTGATTGGCCAAGCCTAAAATTCTGAAAATTTTATGGATGGAAGATATACGAGTCTATATTCAGGGAAAATTAACGGCAAGTGATTTGGAGTTTAGTAGCTCCAGTTATAAGTAATTTAGTAACTACTGCTCAGGAAAACAGCTCGTAGTGAATATGTGATTTTGTTGTAAACATTAATGAAAGTTTGCCGATGAATTATTTATTGATTAATATAAAGCTTGCTATAATCTATGTGTGTGAAAGTCGGATCAATATATATAATATTATTCTGAAAGTAATACTTGAATAGTCGATTAATGACTATTTTAAATTTTGTTGAACTTAAGCTCAAGAGCAAAGGGGAACTAGATCCGATAAAGGGAAGGAAAAAGTAATTGAATAGCCGTTGAAGTCGTTCGACGACATTTGAGGTAAGTCTTCGAGTAATGACCCTACTTGAATTATATTGAAATGAATAGTCATACTATGACGGATAGTCGAATGTGCTTAGAGACTATGTTATAAAGCCAATTGGAATTATGCTCTTTGTGTGCGGCTACTGAGCCGAAATTTGAAAGGTTTAATAAATGTTTTGTGTTTGAGCCTTAGTAACGAAGAAATGATATGGATGTGTTATGATTATTGACATATGTGTGCATGAACATTGGAATATATCCGGGTTATGACCCGAAGGCAATTATGCGAGTTGACATATCCGGGCTAAGACCCGAAGGCAATTATGCGAGTTGATATATCCGGGCTAAGACCCGAAGGCAATTATGCGAGTTGATATATCCGGGTTATGACCCGAAGGCAATTATGCGAGTTGACATATCCGGGCTAAGACCCGAAGGCAATTATGCGAGTTGATATATCCGGGCTAAGACCCGAAGGCAATTATGCGAGTTGATATATCCGGGTTATGACCCGAAGGCAATTATGCGAGTTGACATATCCGGGCTAAGACCCGAAGGCAATTATGCGAGTTGATATATCCGGGCTAAGACCCGAAGGCAATTATGCGAGTTGATATATCCGGGCTATGACCCGAAGGCAATTATGCGGGATGATATATCCGGGCTAAGACCCGAAGGCAATTATGCGAGTTCATATGTCCGGGTTAAGACCCGAAGGCAAATATGTTTGCGGCTGTATTCGGTTAAATACCGAAGAAACTTGGGTTTGAATGTGAGCGTTTTGTGCTGTAACTAATTTAATAAATATGCTCGACCAACCCGAACGATACGGTATGTTTGCATGTGCATTGGAAAAGTCGATTCATTTTAAATAGTATTCGTGTGATCGGCTAACGAATTTTCGGCTTTTAGAAAGGTTGATATCTTGTGTATATATGTTGATGAAGTATGATTATGAAAATGTGTGTTATTAAAGTGACTTAGTTAGCTATGTGAATGTAATACTGTAGTTAAAGCCGATTTCATTACTTGAGACTTACTAAGCTTAAAATGCTTACCCGGTTGCTTTGGCTCTCTGTTTTATAGATTTTGTTCGTTAGCTATCGGATTCGGGATCAGCGAAGTCGAAGTCATCTACACTATCAAGCTCTTTTGGTACTCTTTTAGTTGAACTCTGGATATGGCATGTATAGGACTACCCCCTGTTGTTTAAGTTCTTTTGTGATGTATGTGTGTAAAGCCATGCGAAAATGGCTTGTAGATGTGGAGTATGGCATTAGACCATTTGTGTTTATGTATGTATATATATGGTTTCACGATGTGACTATGGATTGAAATGGAAGTGTTGGGCTAATGATCAGCCATTGGAATGGCTAAATATGATCACATGTGGACCTATGTATGGCAAAACCCTAGTTGGTCCATGGTAACCACAAAATAGGTAAAGTTTATCTTGAAAACAGATTTTGACAGCAACAGTGGTGTAGAATTGAAAAATCACATAAATTCGTAGGAGTGGAATTAAATAGTGAATAAATTATGTAATCGAACCTTGATGAATCTACTTTCATATGGAAGTAACGAAACAATTATAGGAACAGTACGGGAAGAGATATTCGGGTTCTTGTGGAACAGGGCCAGAACAGTTTCTGGATTCACTGTTCCGCCTTTGGAAATTCACTATAAATTGACTAGAGATAATTAGGGGTCATACCATATATGTATGGATTCCTCTCTGAGTCTAGTTTCCATAGAAACAAACGGCATTAGTATTGAAGCCCTGTGCAGAGAGATATCCCAGTCGTAATGGGAAAAGGTCAGTGTAGTCGACCCCTGTAACATGAGAGACTTTGACTAATAAACTGTACTAATTGGCCCGACCAAAAATTCTAGAAAAAAAGATATAGGTGGGGACATGAGTCTAGTTTCAGGGAAAAATCACAAAACTGATTTTCGAGTTGTGAAACTCGAGATATGATTTTTGAAGCGACTAGTACTCAGACTGGGCAGTGTCTGGAAAATTTTTTTTAAAAGTCTGTCAACACCTCGTATTCGACTCCGGTGACGGTCTCGGGTTTGGGGTGTTACATACGAACTTGGTTGAGTCCACGATTTTTCGGTTGGATGCTAACAACTTTGAGTACAAAATCTCAAAATACACCTAACCTGCATATGAAAACAAGACCATTCGATGAGTATTAATTTCAAATGGTATTACTATAACTTACTCAATATAGCATGAAATTTAAATAATTGGACTTAGTTGATTTATTTCTTCCTTAGATCAATTCAAGTTTGTTTCATATCAAAGTGTATACGAAACATTAATATACATATGTATCCCAAACAACCAAAAGTGATATTATAACTAACCAATCTATTTAACGAATTTATTAACATTTTTTTTTGCTAACAGCCTGTGCAACCTTATTCGATTTTGTCTCAATTTGTCATATTGCATTACATTACCAATTTGATTCTAACCATTCTTCTTATTCAATATTGATGTTCACTAATACATAGCTCGGATCCAAACTAATTTACGGATCCTATTAATACTATAATTTAGTACCCAGTGCCTCATCGATACGTCCCAAACTAAACAAATTGTGCCCAACACTTATCGATTAATCCAAAAGCAATAATCATGCCCAACACGTGTGCCCTACGCTCATCGACCTATAGTCGAAGTAATTTTATATCGGTACATCTGATGCAAACAATTCACGCCCTGTGCTTATCCGTTCAGTTGAAGTAGTAATTGTGAAAGCCACAGTTAGGACGTTAGAAGGAAAATATGCCTAGCACTCATCGACTTATAGTCGAAGGAATTATTATTACTATTATTTTACTTGATTCTTTAACTCATTAATTATTCTCAACTTTGCCCAACAATTAATACAACAACCCATAGTCTAATTTCATTCTCAGTTCAATTTCTTCTATTGATCTTAGCAACAACTCTTCCATTAAATGTCATTTCATATTAAACATGACATGATTTGTCTCATGTTCAAGCCAAATGCATAACTTTAATAAATTATATTGTTTCAATTTTTTTTGTATGATTTAACTCTCTATCACAATAATCAATCTCAATGTTGTATTTCTAGCCAGCCACCCATGTGTAACTTCGTCGTTTTGTCAACTTACCTAACAATGAAATTAAAAGGGAAAATAAATAATAAATTGAGTTATGATGGTACTTATAGGGAATTTCAAACCACTCGTCGGTGACTTTAGCTTTTTCCTTTGCTTTTGAAGAAACCGGATTGTCAATAGCTACGAATTAACATAAACAAATAACACCATCAATAATTCACCCAATTCATAGTCAATTATTATATTAAACAAACTTTACATTTCATTCAATTTAATTTCTTAAAATCAAAACAAGCATAACTTTCCATTCTAAGCGTCGATTTATAATCCGACTTCATTTCCTTCTATTTTAGACCCTCTATTATCGATTTCTAACAAAATCTCATAACTATTCTACTTGATATCCACTTTATTTTCTCAAGTGAAAAATCTAACATCTGACTTCAAAAATCTAGTCATTTTTCATGTATACACTAAAAATCTATCAATTTAACATAAAAAAAACATAGAAAAATAATTAATGGTAACTTTTTAAAACTTTAATGGTTTTATAAATTGATATGCAAATTAATTAAATTATGATTCCCCAATCTCAAAAACATAAAATTGATAAGAAAAGTAATAAATTACACTTACCAATTTGTGGATTAAAGTTTGAAACCCTAGCCCAATCTATTATGTTCTTTTTCTCCTTTTTTTTTTCTTCTCGCGTGGAAAGATGGGGAAGACACCTTCTCTCTCCTTCCACTTAAACTAATGTAACTTTATTTTTTTAAAATTTTTTTATAATAAATAATAACATATAAAATCAACATTTTTTTAGCCACAAATTTGGCATTTTTATTGTCATCCAAAATTTTTGGGCTATTAGCAATTTTAATCCCTTTAACTATTTTCGAATTAAAATTTATAGCGATCTAAATTTACAATTTAATCATTGGACTAGATTAAATACTCAAATCAAATAAATTACTTATCCTCGATTCAATTCATTTATAGCATAACTCCGTAAATATTTTTATTAATTATCTACAGACTTGATTTATTAAAATGAAACGTAAAATCGTACTTTTCGACACCACTGTATCGGATTGTTACAATTAGAAAAATGACCAATGACCCTTTGATGTGCCAAATGTTGTGATTGGCTAAAAATTCAGTCGAGATGCACTCTTAAATCCTCAGATCTGCATATGGCATCCATACAAACTACATTACGAATTTATAATTTTTAGAAAGTACCTAATATTTAATTTCAAGTGCTAGAATACATATTGTATAACTTTGAAATTCATAAACTAACCTCCTATTCGGTTTCTTGATCTAGAGATAGTCGGATATCTTCAAGCTCGACTGGTATACCGTTGTGTATTGTGGGGTTGTTTCACCTATTCAAATAACATGTTATTTCAAAAATACAAAAATGAAAAATAAAAACGATAATGATATTGTCAAATAAATTTTACTATATGACAAGTGAAAATTCATAAGGGAGTTCCACTCGGGGGCATAAAAATGGTAGTCGATACCATGCCCATGATTGGAGAAGGAGCATGCAACTGCCGATTTTAGGTTTATCCGGTATCATCACTCGACACATTTCTTGGTACAATGTCGCCAGAACCGTTTGTCCCCAACTAAGTCATCACGATTCTTTCAAGTCGGCTAGTAGTAGTAGCCATATTAAATGTACTAGATTGTGAGTTTATCTGGCATTAGTAGACCCCTAATCAACTTTATGATGAATGCGCACGGGAATTGTTCCTTTTTAACGTCACTCGTTGAAGCCTCAATAGTTTGGATGTTGTGCTCCAACCATCTCATCTTGATTTGACTACCCCTAAACTTGTTCGACACCTTCCTCAATAGTTGCTCGCATGTTGCACGCCAATCGACACTAATAATTGATCGCGTAACGTCATATCCCCATCAATCGATAGATCGAGTTGTAAACTGACGTCCTCGAGTGTAATTGTACACTCACCGCAAAAAAGATGGAACGTGTGCGTCTCCAGTCTCCATCTCTCGACCAAAGCATTGATGAGTGAAGGATCCAATTTTGTCCCCCCAAGCATGCGAGTAGTGCATACTGTATCTCACAAGTGTCCATAAATAACCTCCGATGCACATTCGCTTAAATTGTTTATGCACGTCTCCCAAAATTTGATCTTCGGGTTGAGTATATAAATATAAAAAAATAATAATCTAAACAACATAATAATTAACTATTTAAAATTAAATAATTTGATAAATTTTCTTACCATTTTTAATTGAACCCCAATGATATACTTGTCATTCAAACGAATAAGTTGATTTGCAGTTTAATAATTATAATGAAAAGAATAAAATCGAAGAGAATAAAATTTAAAAAAAAGTTAAAAAATTGAGGATTGAAAATTCAAAATTAAAATTGAAAATTGAAAATTGAAAATTTAAATTTTAAATTTGAAGATTGAAAATCTAAAATTAGAAATTGAGGATTGAAGATTGAGGATTGAGAATTTAGGAAGGAAGAATGGCTATGGAGTATTTGGTTGAAAAGATTAAAATTTGGAGGGGATTATATAAGAATTTTTATGGTTGCTGGAGACCTAGTAGTCGTAGGGAAATTATCGTTGAAAGGAAAATGCACTCGCGTTTTCATTGCCTTTAATGAAAATG
Organism: Gossypium hirsutum; assembly: GCF_007990345.1. Taxonomy (NCBI): domain Eukaryota; kingdom Viridiplantae; phylum Streptophyta; class Magnoliopsida; order Malvales; family Malvaceae; genus Gossypium; species Gossypium hirsutum. The sequence continues at coordinate 92,341,992 of NC_053433.1, read as the reverse complement.
CGCCTTATAAAACGTGTTTTCAAGAGAGAGATGAAAAACAACATAATTCTATAAATTTTTTTGCAAAATCAATCTAGTTTCTCAATTTCTTTTCCAATATATTTCATTAAAGTAACCATTATCAATGTCTAAACAAAAATTTGAGATTATCATAAAAATCAATAATAACAACCAAAAGCAGTACTTTTAACACATTAATTCTAATATTTCGACCATACATATATAACAAGAGAAAAACACCATTCGTTATTAAGAAGTTAATACATTTTATAAATAATCGAAACTCAAACATATTATCGTGAATCTCAAATATTAACACACACACACATATATATATAATTAAATTATCAAACGTCACTCAGAAAAAAAAAATCTAACCCATAGTTTCATATATCAATTCTAAAAAAAAGAAAATTTAATCAATTCTCGATGATTTAATATGAGAAGACTGTATGACACTTGTTAGAACCGTAAAACTCTAAGATGAAATTTAATAAATAAAGATTTGTCATATGAAATCATCAAGAACAAAAAAAAAGATGCAAAAACATATCTGAATCCATTGATATCTTGAGATCTTTTAGTTTTGATCTTCCAAATTAACAAAAAAATATTTTAGAGAATGATGATTCTTTTTTTTTTAAAGATGAGATATCAAGAAAGTTTATGTATTTGTAATTTTAGAATTATAATTCTAATAAATAACTTTTACACATTAACCTGAATTTCTAATAAATTCATCAATTAATCTTAATCAAATTAGGTCATTTTTAATTTAGACTAATATTTTATGATAATAAATAATTTCATACAATTATTCTTATTATATATATATAAATATTTGATTTTATATTTTTTTCTAACATATACTTGTAATGTGGATTGAAATTTAAAATTAAAATAATCTCTCTCATAAAAAAATGTAATAATTATTTCTAGTTTAATGTGAAACAAAATTGCGATAGTAAATGTTTCTTCTCTTTTAATGTGTAAAAGTCGATTTGTACGGCTTCACTTCCTTCCCAATGCCAAACTGAGGACAAAAATTTTCCTTCCCAAGTCCCATCAGTTAGCCCCTCGTCCCCTTATCTTCCTCTATTTTTATTGGAAAAAAATTCAAATATTATTTGCAGATCCCTCATCTACACTTATGTGTTTTGCTTGGAATTTTTTTTTAAAGGTTCTTTGTAGATCCATCATCTCCATCTCTCTATTTTTATTGGCAAAAAGATTTCAAAGCTTCTTTTTAGATCCCTCATCTTCATCTTTTTGTTTTACTAGAGAATTTTTTTTCAAAGTTTTGTTTCCGAGAGTCGGTTGCTTCATTATTGCTAGATCTTATTTCCTTAAACTTCTACTTGTTTAAGCTGAAGTTTATCAAGGCTTAGGGGTTTTCGAAGAATGAACTAACAAAAGAATATGGAGAAGTTTTATGTTGTTTTTCGTGGAAGAAACCGAACATTTATAGTTTATGGCATGATAACATTATTGGAGTAAAAAAAAAATAATTTTACAAGTCATTTGAAACTGAGTTTTTGAGTAAAAAAACACTTTTGAATAATAACTAAATTTTTTTTATTTTTATTTTCGGTAAAAAAAGTATTTTTAAGAAGCATTTTTTTTACTTATAGTACTTTTGAAAAGTTTAAAGGTATATATTTTTATTTTAAAAATACTTTTTCTTCTAAAATTATTTTTTAGAAATAATACCAAACTGATGTTAAAATGAAAATGAATATTGTGGAAGCCCTCAAAAGTGTTTCTAAGATTTGGTTCCAAGGAGGAGAATGAGAGGTCAAGATGTATAGTTTCTTCACCCTTTAAGCAAAATTTTAAAAAATCTGAAGTTTGCATTGAGAGTCTGGTAAACAATATGAAACATTCTAATGAAGGAATAGTTCATGCTCATGATGTACATATTTATTGCTGGTTATATTATTGGACATTAAATAATGCAAAAAAAAGAGAGTTGTTCTCCAATTTCTGTGGTTTGAATTATTGGCTGTCATATATTGGAATTATTTTTTTATTTTATGATGTTATGCAAAATTTTAAAATTTATTAGAAATTAAAGACCTATATTTATATAGGTGAAGGAGAAAAAGGATATATCGATATTCATTTAGAAAAGAACAAAGTAATCAATCATACAAAATAAGTAGGTCAGAGGTAACTTTTGCAAAGGCTTTATTTTTTATTTTTAAAAGTCATTTTGTTAAGCATATATGATAGCTTGAGTTTGCCAGAAGTGTCTTAAGATAGCTTGAAAAAGAAAACCATGCACCTCTGAATGAAGAATAGATCATCATTGTAGTTTAAATGATATTATTTGGTATTTGTAAATGAGTCATTGGTTAAATGGTGTAAATTTCTTAAAAATATTGTTTTTAAATAAAATTACTAAATTAGATTGTACTTTTTAAAAGTAACAAGATTAAATTGAAATAATGAAAACGCTTCTAATAGGAAGTGTTTTTAGTAGATTTGCAAAAAAACGCTTCTAGCTGGAAACCTTTTCAATGTATTAACAGAAAAATACTTTCACACCAATATTTTTTTTTTGGTCCCACTTCTTGTGAGAATAACACTTAAAAACAAGTATTTATATAAACATCAAGTTCTCATTTCCCTTATTTTCTTAAGCGATATGAGATATGGGTCTATATAGACTCATACTACATTTGTAATTTGTTTCTAGATAATATGAGATTGCTTACTCTTTTAACTAACAACATAATATTAAAGAATACACTTAATTTTTAAAGTTTAAAGACAAAACTTTGTACAATATTAAGCTCAAACAAAATATAACATTATAAACTCTTATACAAATATTATCATTGTAAAAATAGTCCAATATAAAAAGAAATACAAACTTACACATATAGTAACACATAATATTTTATATATATATTAAAGTGAAAAATAGTAATAGAGATAATATAGTGACCCATATTTTAGTTTTTATTTTTGAATATGTTAAATATAGATATTATTTTGTCAATAGTTATATATATTATTATATTAACCCGAAAAGTTTATTTTTACATTTCTTTATATTTCTAAAAGTAAAAAGTACGTTAGTCAACAAATAATTCGGTGACAAAGAATTTGTATTATTATTTAGTCGTCTATTAACACATAATTTTAGATTCAAAAAAATAACTCTACCTCTCTTCCTATAAAAAATAAAATAAAAGAATAATGTAAAATTTAATGTTGAGTTGAGACTAAATCAATCAAGAAAATTACTTAAATGATTTTACATTACAAAAAAAAATATTTTTATTTTTTCTTATTTGTTAAAAAATAAAAAATTGCAAGTTTAAATAATATTTTTAAATATAAATCAATACATGATTATAAAATAAAAAACAACACAAATACGATACGTATAAAATTTTCATGATAAAAAAATGAAAGAAAATAAAAAATTTATAAAATAAATAACATGAATTATTTACCTGAATTATCCCAAAAAATAATTTAAAGATAATAATTAGTTGTCTAATGACCAACCTCCTCAAATTATAATTTGAACAATCTCAAACAACAAATCTATTGAAAACGCTTCCAGCGTTATTTCGGCCTAGTCCCGTAATTTTTTTAAAAATAGCCTAATCTAGTATTTTATTTTCAAAAAAAGACATTTTTGGAAAATTTACTCAGTTAAATGTCATAATCCATATTATTGAATCTATTATTTGTACTTTATTTGTCGCTCTAGCAGAAGAGTAGTTTGATAAAACAGAGGAAAGAAGAAACTTTTAATACATATTCAATCAAAGATATTAATGGAACACTCAAATAAAATAGGTAATAATGTAAATTATTTCATTAATAATATATATTTTTTTAGCATTGTAGCAAGAAGAATTGGGAAATGGACATTGAAACAAAAAGCACCATCAAGGAACTCAACAAGACCAATCATATTTCAACTAATTTGGACTTAGATTTTTCAAAATCATCAGATAAAATCACACACTACAGTAAAATTAACTTTTAGCGGCATTTTTTTAGGCCTTTAGCGGAGCTTTTAAGCACCAATAAAACTATTCGCGACATTTTTGTAAGCGCCGCTATAGATGGGGCCGCTAAATTTTGCGGCGTTTATTTGAAAAAACGCTGCTAAAGGTCGGAACCTTTAGCGGCGCTTTTCCCGTAAACGCCGATAAAGGTCAAGACCTTTAGCGGCGCTTTTCCCACAAACGCCGCTAAAGGACATAAAAATTAAAAAAAAAATAAAATATTATAAAATATTGTAAAAGTCCTGAAAAATATAAAAAAATTAAAATTCATTATTAAAATATTGAAAAGAATAATAATCTATGATATAAATACATCCCGCCAAACAAAATACCGCATTTATCATACTACACCAGAAATATAACAAAATACAAATAGAACAAAATAATGATAGAATGCACACTTTAAGATAATCAATTAGCTTAAAGAAGTCACTATGCATGAATTCAGCTAATCCTGGACCATGCATCCACCAAAAACTCAAAACCTGAGAAAAAAGAAAAAAAAGTTAATGAATGACACATATAACATCAAATTAATAATAAAATATGCAATTAACAAGTCAATATTAACGCCACATATAACATCAAATTGCACAACTTAATATACTCAATACATTAGCAGAAATAACATCACATTGAACAATGAATTTAACACATTCAAATAGATCAATTTTAAGCTCACTAATGGTTAATTTAGCATGTGAACAGCATATAAATGTTTGCATTTACAGCATGGTTTAATCAACTTCAAGCAGGGAATTAAATGCTGTAAATTTCCAGCATTCAAATCATATATGGACAACATTAATATGACATTTTCGAGCACTTTAAAGACACATTTGGAAAATTTGAAGAACCATTAATCATGTTATTAATCATGTTATTAATCATATATGCAAGAATTAGAATTTTTTTCAACAAAAGTACCATTTAGAATTATACTTTTGAATCATCTTTTGCATCAAGTGAATTATATGCCCATTTACATGCAGAATTTACAGTATTTACATGCAGAATTTACATGCATCAACAACATTTAATGATATACCTCATTACATGCAGAATTTACAGTATTTAAGCTCCTTAGAATTATACTTTTGAATCATCTTTTGCATCAAGTGAATTATATGCCCATTTAGAATTTAATGCCAGAAAATGAAACAATGTACCATTTAGAATTATTCTTTTGAATCATCTTTTGCATCAAGTGAATTATATGAATTATGATTACCACATCCACAATGTTTGGAATGGAAAGGGATTCTAAACATATCAATGTTGGATATGATTAGATGATACCTTCTCCAGAAAGCAAAGTGCAGATAGACCAGCCGTTTGATTGAAAGAGATGTCCACCGGTATGTCATTCACAGTGCATTTCACTATTTTAACCTGAAATCAAATTCCAAAATAACCGAAATGAGCTCAAGATGATTTTAAGGTATATTTGCTGCTTACGTACATATACTAATATGCAATAAATACCATTTAACTCCACGGGAACAACGACAAAGATGCAGCTGAAAATTTAATATCAGTATAATAGCACAAACAGAAGTTGTTGCCAAGTGCCCAACAGCATATGACTTATGTGGATTAACTCTACCTCTTAATAGCATATAATTTTTAGTTAACTTCAATTTCGAATTTAATTTATGGATTAACTCTACCTCTTAATAAGGAAAAATTTTCTGAGATTGTGTTAGCAATAATTATATTACTGCTGCAGTCAGCAAGTCAGATATTTTTTAAAAAATATAACAGTTTAATGATTTTTCTTCCTTTTTCCTGGAAAATTCAGGAACAAGCAGCATTAAAAGAAAATAAATATTAATTAGTTGTTGTTGCAGCTTTCTTAGATACAAAAGAGGGTTTAATTGAAAAACTTTTCTTTTTTTTTGGAAATATTTATGAAAAATATTTTAGAATTTTATCAAATAATATTTAAAAATCATAAAACAAACTAAAGTTAATCAAAATAATACCTAAAATTAATATAAACTATATGATTAAAACAAGAATGTTAAAATCATGATAATATAACCAATTTATTGTAAATTACTTTGATATCAAAGTAATTTACTCAGATAGTGATTATGGTAGACTTGGATGATCGCAAAAGCACTTTTAGATATTTATTCCATATTGGCTTTGCAACATTTTCAAGGTCATCAAAGGAAAAACAAACAATAGCACTCTCAACATTTAAAGTAGAATATATAGGTGCTTGTCAAACAATTTGGTTAAAGAATATTTTGAATGAATTATCTCTTACACAAAAAGATTCAATTACAATTTATGTTGACAACAAATCTACATTATCTCTTACAAAGAATCTAGTGTTTTACAGCCGAAACAAGTATATTAATATAAAATAACATTTTATTTGGGAAAAGGTGAAGAATAAAAACGTTCAGCTAGTCAATTGCAAGACGAAAGATTAATTAACAGATATTTTTACAAATTCACTGAAGACAAACATATTCCACAAACTTAAAAGAAAAACATATAATGAAAAAGCTGGATTTGAGGGGAAGTGTTAAAAGTCAAATCCACTTCAAGGTCGGCTAATCATAGAGATAAGTTGATAAGTTGGCTTGCTAGGTGGAAAGTTATAAATGGTTTTAAATTGACAATGCATGGATAGAAACAATGTGGCAAGAACCTAAGCAAGGTGGTAGCTTGCTGAAAGTATGGCAGCAAGGTTAAGCCTCTAAGTCGTTTTATATAGCCTATATACATACACGTTTAGATGTGTAGTGTGTATAAGTGAGCAAAGAAAAAAGAAGTATAAGTGAGAAATATATATTGAGTGTTGAGAAGCATAAGAAATATTAGGCGTGAGAGTGAAAACTAGCAGCAGCTAGGAATTGTGAAAACACAAAATATCAGTTTTGGATTAAATAGTGATGTGAAGAGCAACAAGAACGGAAAAAGATACTTACCTTTTTCTGCATATACTCTATTTCAGCAAACAACAGCTCATTCTGGTAGAGTTTAGAGGGGAATAAATTAAAGGAGAAGGAAAATTTGTCAGTAACAATAATAATAATTATTAATCATCTTAAAGGGACTCTTTTTAATTACATAAATTATTATGAGATACCTTTTTGGAACGGATTCTGCTAATTCCTTTTTCTAAACGACTCTCCAAGCTCTTAAGCTCTTTCATAGGCAATCCCCCTACGGACTCCCCCAGCATGTGCCTGCAAACATATATATATGCATATAGCTCTGTCAAACAACAAGGGTTTTGAAATAAAATTATATATGATGAAAATGAATTAAAGCCATGAGGAAGTAACCTGTTTGTATTCTGCAAATTCCGGATTTGATTTCGGAGTTTCTCAGCTTCTTGCTGATAGAACTGAGATTTACATCCGCATGGCATTACCAAAGAAATTTTATTAAGTAAACCAAGGAGTTAACAAAACCAGGTAGTAAAATGCTAGTCAAGCAAAGAACTATTTATATTAAAGGTTCACAGCTTCTCTAGAGAAATGTTAAAATTAAGGACTTATTTGAATGCAAATTGAAATTAAAGGGACTCGCTAAAAGAAAACAATGAAGATTAAGTGAGTTAATACCTGAGCATTAACTTCAGCAACTGACCCAGTATTGGAGGAATCAGAAGCCTTTTTGTACCTCTCAATTGTTGCTTTAACACTGCAAAAACATTGTGTTAAATATTTGAAAAATGTATATACATATATATAACTCATGCAAAAGTACACATATAAATCATTCATGAAATGCTTGCATGCGATCATCCAACTCAATCTACAACTTTACGCACAATATCAAGACTAATAGCAGAATTTAACCAAACATATATAATTGCTATCATTTGAGTGATCATTACTAAAATTTTAAAATTTGAAAAGTACAAAAGATAAATTTGATTGATTTGAAAAATACAGGGACTAAAACTAATCAAATTAAGTGTAGATGAATTAATTTGAATTGAATTATTTTTAATATATCAAAATATTTTTAGATTAAATCTTAAACCATTTAATATATATATAAAGTATATCTATTATCTCTTAAATAATTTAAACTATAATCATAAGTTTAATATATTCAAATTAAGATTATCTCTTTTACAATTACATAAGAAATCATTTAATATATAAATTAAAAAATACTAATCAATCTAAACCCTAAACCTTTTAACCCCTATCCCATAAACACTAAACTCTAAACCCTTAACCCTTAATCCAATCCACATTCACCAATTGCAACCACCTAAGTTAAGGCAAAATTCATAGTATCTAACTATAGTAAGACTAAGATTACAATCCTGATAAAATGTAGATATGCAATAGGTTACTAGATCTTTTTGGACCTATATAAACTGATTAAAAGAAAACTACTTTATCCTAGCAATTAATAACATAAATTACGTTATTATTTTTCCTCCAACAGAAATCCTACATACATGCTAGGGAAACAATTAAATGAACGAGAAGGTATGAAGAAAGTACATATGAAAAGAAAGAAGGGAAAACAGAGCACTAGTATGTTCTAAGATCTTTCAATTGTCTAAACAACAATTCTGCACAGAAAGCAGCTAACAGCTGAAATTCAAACATCTGAATGTATAAATTTCCACAAGTGTTCACATCTCACATCAACCGGCCAGAATGAGAATGCAAAATCTAAAATGTCGCTAAATTTAAAGTTCAATGACCAATAAGGAAAACACACCTTCCGTTTTTGAATTCCCTCCTTAGCCAAAGCCAAAAGAGCTTGAAAATGTTTTTTAGGATCCCCACTCTCTTCAAACTCCTAAATAAAATATATGAAGCCATGTTGACAAATTTTGCTGACAAACCACACAGTTAAACATGTAATCCAAAAACAAAAGGACCAAAGACAACGTTTCTAGAAATAAGACTAACCTTGCATCTAGTTGGGTGCACTCCAACTGTGCAGAAAAGCCTCCCTGTAATGAATATCAAACCTTCGACAATGAGCAAAACACATTCTAAAGCAAAATAAAAGGCAGACGTGGCAACAAATAAAGCACTATAAATAGACCATCAGTTTCTGCAATAGCAAGAGCTTCCTTTGACTCCTCAAGGGAACCACCCGTAACCTGCACAACAAATCTATTACCATGAATTATACATTTCCATCAACATAAAAAATTGAAACTCATTATTCTTTTGTACAAGTCGAAATTATTTCCAGCCGCTTCAGAGAAAATACTTTCATTCGGGGTTCAGAAAATTAAAATACCATCTCAATAATTTCATAAAGAAATGAACTCAAATTTATTAAGAGTCCACGAGCTCACTAAAACTCTAAGCTTCCAATGGAACTGAACTATTACAATAATTCAATAACCAAACATAGTAAAATGCAAAGAGAATATGAAAGATGGGGTAACTGACGATAATTCGATCGAGGCCAGCGTTCCAAGCTCGACTCAGAACAGTAGCAATATCAGAAACGTGATGTTGCTTGCCGTTATAAATGCCTTTAAACATGCCATCTGTGTGCGAATAAAGGATAATGCAAGTGGAGAATAAGAAGCACAGATTGAGAAAGAAAGATGAATTGAAGACAAAGATCGGAATAGAGCATGACCTATTCGATGAAATGTGTGAAAGAGTTACCTGTGAAGTTGACGGCGATATCTGTGTATTTTGGGACAGAAAAATTGAAACGGATACCTGTGAAGATGTTCCTACAAGGGCATTTGACAGAGCAATCTTTTATGAAGGCACCAATTTCAGAGGCTAGTTTATTATGCTTCAATGTGGAAAACTTTGGAATTGAATTTCCCTAGGTGTAACGTTCACATAAAAGTCTTCACTCCTAAAAAGGCATTTGACAAAGCAAACAATTTCTAGAATTTGTCCAGTTATACAAGGAACACCAACACACAGAAATGAGACCATTTTACAACCCAGGGCTAAAAATTTGGAGGAAAATTAAGTTTACCTCAATCCCATAGTAACCTTTGATTAGCCTCTGAAAGTAAGCAATAATATTTTGTCGATTTTGTTCAGAAACCAAAGAAGGTTGAATGATACAAAGTATCTCCTGCGTTCTTTGCTCAGACAACAGCCACCGCCGCGGGATTTCATGGCACTACCACCCCTATCACCACCTCCTCTTCCTCTCCCTCTTCCACCATCACCTCTGCCCCTAAACCCACCACCACCACGGCCTGAAACATGATTAAACCATTAGGAATGCCATAACGAGAGTCTGTAACTAAAAATGATAGGAAACGTAAGAGACGTTGGTTACTTACCTCTTGGAGGTCTCATCACTACGAGAGTTTGAAGTAATGAAAGTGAAGAATCAGAAACTAAGTGAAAACAGAGAGTGTGAGGCGATAAAAATGTGTTGAGGCAAATGCTAGGATTTTGGCGAAAAATGTAAATGGAAAACGACCCCGTTTAAAAGTTAAATTTTCAATTAAATTTATAAATACTTAACGTAAATTTACTTAAACCTAATGATATTATTTTAATTTTTTTATAAATATATACATGTTATTTTCATTTGATATTTATTAATTTTTTAAATATCAACAAGTTAAATATTTTTAGTTATTATTATTTTTCTATTAGTCATTGAATTATATGTAAATTGTGGATTTAGTCATTTTACTTTAATTTTGTTATTTTTAGTCATTGTAATTTTGAAATTTTGAAATTGTAGTATTAATTAAATGGTAGCTATTAAACTCATTAAGTTTTGCTATTTCTAAAATCTAATGTAACAAACATATTATTCACAAAAAGCCAGTTACAGATTTAATGGTTGTCATTTGTGTCAAAATTAAAATTTCAAAAGTCGAAAAGTATAGGGACCAAGAATGATCTAATTGGAATCGAATTAAGTGTAGATGAATTAATTGGAATTGAATTATTTTTAATATATCAAAATATTTTTAGATTAAATCTTAAACCATTTAATATATATATAAAGTATATCTATTATCTCTTAAATAATTTAAACTATAATCATAAGTTTAATATATTCAAATTAAGATTATCTCTTTTACAATTACATAAGAAATCATTTAATATATAAATTAAAAATACTAATCAATCTAAACCCTAAACCTTTTAACCCCTATCCCATAAACACTAAACTTTAAACCATTAACCCTTAACCCCAAACCCTTACACCTTAAACTCTAACCCTAACCCCTAAACCCTAAATCATAATCCTTAAACTCATAATTCATCATAAACCTTCAAACACTAGTTAACTCCTAAACCTTAAACCCTAAACCATATATCTTAAACCATAGTTAACTCATAAACCTTAAACCCTAAACCATATATCTTAAACCATAAACCATAATGATAATTAATTCGATATTTTAAATTCAATACTATCTCTTTTATGATTATATAAGAAAATATTTAATATATTGTATAACCATAAATTTTAATAATTATTGTTTTAAGGGTTATAGATTAGTGTTTATGATTTTTTTGGGGTTTAGGGGTTATATGACTTTTAGCGGCGTTTTGTCAAAAGCGCCGCTAATGCTCCGGTTTTTAGCAGCGTTTTGCTAAAAGCGCCGCTAATTCTCTGGTTTTAGCGGCGTTTTGCCAAAAGCGCCGCTAATTCTCTAGATTTTAGCGGCGTTTTGCCAAAAGCGCCGCTAATGCTCTGTTTTTTAGCGGCGTTTTGCCAAAAGCGCCGCTAATGCTCTATTTTTCGCGGCGCTTTTTACTAAAACGCCGCTATTGCTATGAGTTTTACAATTTTTGCGGCGTTTTTTGATAAAACGTCGCTAAAGCTCTATTTTCCTGTAGTGACAATAAGTTTTCTCGGTGCAGCACGTCAAGATATCCTACTAGACACGTCATTTCCTCCCACAACAGTTACTCTCAGCTTATCCCCAATTGCAACATTGGGTCCTTCTATTGGCACATTCAGTTTGAGGAACATATCATATATCTTTGTATGAGGGTGTTCCTGAAGGATAATGGTCCTAACATAATCTTCTCTCATATCTGAACTGATCATTTTCACTAAGATCATTTTCACTAACTTCCTAGTTTCACACTTGAAAGTAAGATAGTTCTGCCTAGTGTTATTGTATAGTGTCTTAATCTGCTGTAATTTGATAAGTCAAATTAGGCTATCCAATACAGTCGAGGAGTTTATTCTCAAGTAAATTAAGTGTCTTTTCTATGCGTTGGTTGAATTTTAGATTTTGCCATGAATAAACATTTTTTTAGTAGTTTTGCCGATGTTGAGACCCAAATTAGGATGTCACGACATCTAGACCCCCCACAACCACGAGTGCACCACTGTTTAGGGTGTCGCAACACTATTGTCTAATGAGGGTACAATTGCTTCAGGGTTGTCTTTTATCCAACACCACCTCCAATCAAAACACAGCTTCTATGGGCACTTTTGTCCAAATTTTGGGATTATATTCAACTATTAAAAACTCCTTTTGGCTGAACACTTAAAAGAGCCAACTTTATTTTACTTTCTATCATCTTTTTAGTTAAGTAATTATCTTCTTCTCCATTTTTAGGTTTAAGGTATTTACTTTTTTGAACTTAAGTTAGTTAGGTTGTTAGCTTAACTAGTTTTTACTATAGCTTTTTTTTTATTTTCTTAGCAATCTAGTCTTCAAACTCATTTTGCATTTGATTTTATTTGAAAGCCTTCAATACATCTCAGTTTTATTTACTCTACAAAGCATAAAAATATGAACTTTATTGGTATTTTCACCTCTATTGTTGTTATCATATTCCCTAAGCAACCATCAAAGAAATCAATAAGCTTTCTCTTATCCTCATTCTTGTGTTTATTTTAATGAATGATTTTAATATGCATTGGGTTGTTGTTTGTATGAAAATGAGGTTTGGCAACTAAATCTATGGTGGTTGGTTGATGGGAATGTTGTTTGGTTAGTTTTTTTACAGAGACTAAAATGTAAAAATTGAACTAAATTGAATAGACTTCAAAACTTAGAATTGATGCCTTTAGGTGAATATTTAGATAGGTGAGACCGATAAGAGATCCTATTGAGCACCAATTTAGTTTGGTGAGGTTGAGAGATAAATCAAACTAAATCGTCTAATTGGTAAAATGGCAACCGATAGGTAAAATTGAACCAATTAGTAGTTTAAGGCTTTTTGATTCCTAATCCAAAGACTAATCAACAACATGGAAGTCAACCAACTGCTAGTATGCCTTGAATTGTTAATTGCGTTATTTTGTATGCTTTGCAATTTGGTCCTTCTTAGTGCTAGTTAGTTAATTTAGTGTTATTACCCGTGATTATAAATTGATGCAATATAGTATTTAGCGAGTAGTTTACTAGACTTCCTATTTACATGCTTATTGCTTAGGGATCACTTTGTCCCCGAACTCTCTTAGTTCAATCCTTGGAATACTCAAGTGTTCCATTGTAAGACTACAAATATTACAACTTAACTTGTCACATTTGTAGCATATCGCTAGTTATTTAGAGTTAATTGTGTTGATTCATAGCTCTGGTGCATGAATGCCGGGCCACGATTACATCTCAATGGTGGCAGGAAAAACTAGATGGCTTGATTGGAATGGATGACTAGTTTTTATATCGAGTGTTCTATCCATGTTGTTTTAGGTTATTTGAGGGAAAATATTAATTGAGACTTATTACTCATTTTTCTGAATTTATAGATGCAATATTAGTCGAAAGTGATATGAAAAGGCAAATATTGCCTTAAATAGGGAAGTTGTAAGTGTTTTATTCCATTGGAAGAAATTAATTGATTGGATGAATGCATAAGTTATATGAAAAGAAAAAGCTTAAAATATGGAATACGTACATGTACTGTTCTAAAAATTGGAATTTAGTCTATAGGCTTTTTTTAAAATTTAAAAGGTAAATTGTAGGAACTAATCTTCTAAAAGAATAGTATATGACTAAAATTTTAAATTTTATAAGAGTACAGGGATTTATACCATATTTTAAAGAAAATAAAATTCCATTAAATGAGGCCTTAACTCGAGAATCAATAAGTTCTTTTATATTCCCTAGGCGGGTTACATTCAAGGCATGTTATATACAAGAAACAGTACAAACTTATAACATGCAAAGTTAAAATACATCATTAACCCCTATACTCATTATTAATTTGGGGAGGTGACCTTATAGGTTTTTTCAGAATGTAATCCCTCTACTCTTAATAAATGGAAAATTGAGTTTCGATTGTTAATAGTGTTATTTTTTTAGATCAATTTGTTAGTATGACATTTTGCAATTGTCAAAATTCTTAATTGGTACATAAGGGACTAAAGATATAACATTGTAATGGACCTAAATTCAACTAAATAATTTTACTAGTGTTAACAATTTGGCCATGATTTTTGAAATTAGAAAAGTAGAGGGATTGAATTTCTCAAAATAAAAGTATAGAGACTATATTGGGCAAATTTACAAATAGTTAAGGTACTTATGAATTATTTTTCGAGCTTAAAGTATTAAATTATGGATTCAATAATTGTGCTTTTGAATATTTTTGGTAACAAAGCATGAGAGTGTATGATTACTTTGCCAACTACATCATAAGCTTGGAAAGAACTAGTGGCTCGACCAAGTAACCAGAGGCAGGTGCTTGGGTTGCATATATATTCATGTCAAAAGGTTTGGTGTTTCCTAGTGCATATAGTTGATGCTGCTATGAGTAAAGTCGAAGGTTGTTTAGGTGTAATTAACAGAATAATTCGGGGTAGGTACTTGGGTTGTCATCTACAGTTGTGTTAAAAGGTAATTGTCCTAAATTCAAAGAAGTGAGTAAGCATTATGTACTGAAAAAGAAAAAAAAAGAAGGAGAAAACTAAATAAATGCTAATTTTGTATTGTTAAATGTTTTGAACTTCACTTCTATCTCATGCTTAATTAAGGGTATGAAAAAGAGAAAAAAGAAAAAAGAATTTGATACTTTTCTCTCGATTGAATGATGGTAACTAGGTACTTAAAGTGTAACCAAAATTTTTCAATTATGCGAGACCTTAACCATTAAAGTCCTAAGTAACCCTATATAGCATGCTAAAACTTGATTATGTTCTATAAATTGTTCTTGTACTTCTTATACTTTGTATATTGGTTGAAAAGGCGATTGCATACACATACGAGGATCATTGTCTCTAATGTTTTTTAGTTGTATGAATTGTTGTTTCTACTATATTTGATTAGCATATGAAATTTTGGTTGTATTCATGAAACATGTTACTTGTCTCATTGGTGTGTAATGACTTGGTCGACTATTTATTCAAGTTTAGCATTTTTTAAGGATTGCATGTGCGTACTTGTTTGTTTTCCTTAAAGACAAGTAAAAGTTTAAGTGTAGGGGTGTGATAAGTGCTTGTATTCATGCATTTTAGGGTCTTATTGCTTTACTTTTTATCAATCTTTAAGCGAAATACCATGTTTTAGCTTTAGTTGTATATATAGAATAACTTTTTCATACATTAGCATTTTTCTCTATTTTTCTTTGATTTTATATTAGTTAGTTATAAATAATTATTTTGGTGTTTTTGTGACTTAGATTTTGAGACCGCCAATACGCCCTGTGGCTTAGCGAAAAAATTATTTTGGTGATCGTCAACCAAGGATCCATGTACGAGGAATGAATTGGGTTGAAACAAGGGTCGAAATAATACCTTTCAAAACTAAAAAATGATGAATGACGTTGTTGATAGGATCCCTTTTGGAGATGTCGATTCCAAGCTGCAACAATAACGTCTCGGCCTCTACGTAATCTACCCAGTCAAAAAACAAACATCAAATTTCTGTTAAACTTTTCAGAGAGAATTTTCAAAAACGGCTGTTAGACCTTTTCTTTTTGTTTTCTTGGTAAACCTAACACACTAAGGGATCCGTTTTCTTTTTGCTTTCTTTGATCATATCCGTTGCTGAATTAGGGTTATGAGGCATTACCGATAAATAAACATCATTCACAAACATTTAGGAACACATAATCAAAACCATTCCAATACTTTCACAAATATCCCTTATAAGGCTTTACGATGCCTTACAACATGCCCAAAAAAGGCTTGGGACTACACGATAACATTTGGAAACTTAAGGAATCATACAAAAATTTCAAACATTTAAGGGTCACACGCCCGTGTGAATAGGCCGTGTGCCTCACTTGGCTACCAGACACGCTCGTGCCATAGACCGTGTGAAAACAGGGCATACATGCTGACTTGCACCACATGGTCGGAGACAAGCCCGTGTGCCATGGCCATAGGAAATCTGGAGGGTATACTGACTTATGTTACACGGTCAGTCACACGCCTGTGTATGAGTTCGTGTGACATACACGGCCAGTAGACATGCCTGTATGTCTAGGATGTGTGAAACCTGTACGGTATATTGACTTAATTCGTAGGGTACTCTAGGGGACACATGACCATGTAACATGATGTGTGTCGCACACGGCTGAGACACACGCCCGTGTTTCTGCCCGTGTGGACAAAAATAGGCCATTTGAAAAGCCAATTTGCCACCCTTTCCATAAGCACACATAGTAACCAAAATATCACCATTTCAATACATCATTAAGCAACCAAAAACATACTAATTCATACTAATATCATGCCATCTATTCACTACCATTTCAACCATTCAATTCCATATTCAAAACATACCAAATCATTAAGCCAAACTATCACAATTTATCTAATTCCAAACGTATTAACTCATCAACTTATCCTTTATTTCAAGTCACTTAATATACAATATCATCATCTCAAATCAAGCCACAATATGATAGCTTCCAAGCATTTGTACATCAATTATCAACTAATCAAAATACCAACACATAATCACACCAAATAAGCCAACAATTAAAGCATTATATACATACGCATATAACACTTAACAAACACACACAAACATGTACATCATTTGCAAACCAAATCTCATGACTAAAGTCATGGTTCAAAACTTATCATTATCTCACTAGCTTATACATGCCATATACCATATTTACAAAGCTTCAAAAGTACCAACTAGTTGATAGATAGTGTGATGATGCTTCCTGATGATCCCCGAGTCTGAGCTAGCTTTGATAATCTATAAAACAGAGAATGAACACACAAAGTAAGCTTTAAAAGCTTAGTAAGCCATATGAAAATAAATCTATACCATAATTGACATCATTCTTATCAACTAAGCAAATTATAACTAAACACATTTAAATACACAAACTTTTTTCAAAGTACATCCATTCCAATTCACATGTAAATTCATCAAATACTTACTCTTTTCCAATTCTCGTATGAGTCTCGTACGTACTTGAATCACTTACTCAATCTCATATCCAATCTTGACTTAACTTTTCCTATTGAACCCTTCGGAATCACTAAGGATACTCAGATATCTAGTAGAGCTCATACAATGCCATATCCCAGATATGGTCTTTACATGTTATCATATATCGATGCCAACGTCCTAGACGTGGTCTTACACAAAATCATATAACGATGCCAATGTCCCTGACATGTTCTTACATGTAAACACAATACAATGCCAATGGCCCAGACATGGTCTTACATGTAATCTCATCTTGATAAACCTAATGTCATGACATTTGCATTCTAAGCATTCCTAAGGTTCGTACGGGACTTCCGGACGTTGTAACTCTGTCATTTCTTGCTTGTAATTTCCCGTTCATACTCATTGCAATTCAATGACAAATAATACATATCTAATTCAATTTAAAAGCATGTATTTGCATATAAACTTACCTCGTATTAGGGGTTGACGTATCGGATCAACTATTCGACAACTTTCGATTTCCCCCGATCCAAATATGATTTATTTCTTTGATCAACTATTCGACAACTTTCGATTTCCCCCGATCCAAATATGATTTATTTCTTTCTTGATCTAAATTAATAAAAATTTTTATTGTTTAATAACATATTCATTCAATTTCATCCAAAAACACATAAATGGGTATTTTTCACTTTAGCCCCTAAAATTTCATATTTTTACAATTAGTCCCTGTTTCAAAACAACACAGAACACTCATAATTTCAACAAACCCAAGCATGGACGAATATTCCTTAGGTCCCTAGCAGCCCATAAATTTCATTTATTTCACATTTTGACCCTCAATTTGCTAATTTCACAATTTAATCCTTCATAAGCATTTTTGTCAAAAATCACTTAATTAAACATAATAATATATCAAAAAAGATTTACTTTTCATCATCAAACCACAAAAATCTCAAGCCATCAACAATGGCAAATTAAAAAATCCACAACCAATTCAAAAATTCAAGTATGGGCTAGCTAGTATTAGAAGCAACGATCTTAAAAACGTAAAAATTATAAAAAAAAGGGAGCAAAATCCATACCTTAATTGAGCAAAATGAGTGCCAAACCTAAAACCACATTCAAAGCTTTCTTTTCTTCACAACTTTCGGCAATTAGAACGATGAACATGCAAAAATTTTACTTATGTTTTATTATATTAACTTATATTACTAATTTACATAGCTAACCTTTATAATTTAATAAGAAAACCATTTATTATAAACCCAAAATACTCCAATCAATTAACTAGGGGTCAAATAACCATTTAAGGGCTTCACAATTAATTAATCATAGCAAATAAACACTTAAACAATTAGTATGCCACTTTTACAATATACGCGATTAAGTTATTTTTATCAAATTAAGCATATAAATGGTAAAATTAAATTACGAAATTTTCACACATATCAATTAACATGCTGTAAACATCAAAAATAATATTAAAATAATTCTACGACTTTGAATTTGTGGTTTCAAAATCACTATTTTGATTTAGCTAAAATCGGGCTGTTACAGCTCTCCCCTCTTAGGGATTTTTGTCCCCAAAAATCTTACCATTGAAAAGGTTAGCGTATTGTTCTTTCATAGCATCCTCGGGCTCCCACATAGCTTCTTCAATCCCGTATTATTAGCGTATTGTTCTTTCATAGCATCCTCGGGCTCCCACATAGCTTCTTCAATCCCGTATCTATGCCAGAAGACTTTTACTAATGAAAATTTCTTATTCTCCTTGAGCTAAGTCCAATACAAAGGTGTTCGACATTTGCGACCGTACAAAGCTTCGTAAGGTGCCATTTTTATACTCGATTGAAAAATATTATTATACACGAATTCAATCAATGGCAGGTATCGTTCCCACGTACCTTCAAACTCAAGAATGCAACATCTCAACATATCCTTGAGCATCTGAATGATTCGCTCAGATTGGCTATCTGTTTGCAGATGAAAAGCAGTACTAAAGTGTAGCTTTGTACCCAGTGCATCTTGCAATTTCTTCCAAAAACGTGATCTAAATCTCGGATATCTATCCGAAATAATAGAAATAGTACTCCGTGTAATCTCACAACCTCGAAAATGTACAACTCAGCTAATTTATCAAGCGAATAATCTATTCATACAGGAATAAAATAAGCTGATTTAGTCAGTTTATCAACAATCACCCATATAGCATCTTTCTTACTGGGAGACAGGGGAAAACCTGATATAAAATTCATAGTGATTCTATCGCATTTCCACTCGGGAATCATAATCGACTGCAGTAATCCAGACGGTACCTGATGCTCAGCTTTGATTTTCTAACAGATTAAACATTTTGAAACAAATTCAGAGATATCATGCTTCATACCAGGCCACCAGTAAAATTGTTTTAGATCGTTATACATTTTCGTACTTCCCAGATGAACAGATAAACGACTACTATGTGCTTCATTTAAAATCATCTAAATCAACTTCAAATTTCTCAGAACACATATTCGGCCTCTGAATCTTAAATTATCCTCAGAATCAACTTGAAATTCTGAATTAAAATCCGAATCATATTGAACTAGTTTTGCTAACATTTCATTATCAACTTTTTGAGCTTCACAAATCTGCTATAAAAACAACGGTCTCACTTTTGATTTAGCTACAATTGAGCCGTCATCAGATAGAGCTAACTGAATATTCATTGCACGTAAAGCAAATAGGGATTTTGGGTCAAAGCATCAGCAACGACATTAGCCATTCCCGGATGGTAGTCAATCACTAGCTCGTAATCTTTCAACAATTCCAACCATCTTCATTGTCGAAAATTCAGATCTTTTTGAGGGATTAAGTATTTCAAACTTTTATGATCAGAATAAACATGAAATTTTTCACCGAACAAATAATGGCGCCAAATCTTCAACGTAAAGAAAATAGCTACCAATTCCAAATCGTGCGTCAGATAATTCTTTTCATACGGTTTTAATTGTCTCGAGGCATAATGTAACACCCCAAACCCAGCCCAGACGTTATGGCCGAATCTGACGTGCCACATTGGAGGTGAAAAACCCACGTTCCGTTTTAGTGTTTTAAAAACTATATATTTTGTTAAGTTAACAAGGTGTATAGAAGCTGGGCACCAGGTAGGTATCCGAGATAGAGGAGGTGAGCCATGAAGGCTGCTTAAGTACCAAGTTCTTTGATTGGATCCAATCCTAGACATGCCCACAACCATAGCCACACTTTGTTATATCGAGTTTAAATTTGTTTAAGTGAACGACTTTGATAAATCGATTAATCGTGGTGTTGAAATCTTTTGAAAACAAGTATCGTTTTGAAAACACGTCCTAAGTCTAGCCCATTTGAATAATTATCAACCAGGTTTGAAGTTATTAAAATTAAAATAATCCCGAAAAGAAATAAAAGGAAAGTTAAAGTGGCCTTATTACAACCCAAAAATAAATAATAATTAAAGGGAAACTAATGAAAACCAACGCTTATTTAAAAGTCCAAAGACAATCACCGTGGCTACTCTGAATCCCCTCCGGCCCAAGTCCCCACATCAAGGCTCACCTGCAAGGTTAAGGAAAGGGGGTGAGTTTGGAAACTCAGTGTGCAACAAGCCCCTTTCAGAGCCCAAAACAATAACAGCCTATTGGGTCTAAGCCCAAATCCAATCTCAAACATGTACTGGGCCATAGCCTTTTTCATATTTCATATTTCATATTACTGGGCCGAAGCCTTTACTGTAAACGGTACGGCCCAAAGGCCCATTTTTATATCACATATAATGTCAATGAAAGAATGCAAGCCCAATTGGGGAGACTACTCAACCCACCATCCGTTACTCTCCACCCGTACCAACCAACACACTATGTGGGGATTAACTCGACCCACCCCGCCATAACTTTCCACTGGCAGCATAGCTGCTTTATCATATAACTGGAGGCCTAGCCTCTTTTAGTAACTAGGGCAAAAACCCTTTTTATAACTGGGGCATAAGCCCTTTATCATAACTGGGGCATAAGCCCTTCATCATAACTGGGACATAAGCCCTTTATCATAACTGGGGCATAAGCCCTTTAATAATTGGGGCATAAGCCCTTTAATAACTAGGGCATAAGCCCTTTTGCACTTCCTCCATCCATATAAAAACCTAACCCAATGCATTTATGAACATCTCATGTGCATATCATACATATCATGTGCATATCATACATGTCATGTGCATATCATACATATCATGTTTATCAAAATCCCATACATTAAGTTCATATATAAACCCTAGGGGTATAATGGTCATTTTTACCTAGAGGCAAAACGGTCATTTTCATATTATAAGGGTAATTCTGTAATTTTACCGAAAATTAGGGATTTTTCCATGTTCATCATCAGTTACTAACTATTCATTTGTTTAACCGCGTTTCTAGCCCACTTTTAACGAAACCGAGTTATTGGGCCTAAAACCCCTAATGGGCCCTACTTAGCCGATTTTGTCATCTAGGCCCATTTAGCCTATATCCATAATAGTATTAATAGTTTTAATAGGCAATTTAACAGATTTCTGTTTTCTACCAATTTTACCCAAATGGGCTCGAAAGCCTATTGGGCCCTATTTCAGCCCCTCGAGGCCCAACTTACCGTGAACGCCAAAAACACGTCCTTACCGTTTCCGTTGTTCCCGATCATCATCTCATCGATTCTAACTAACTAGTGAGCGTTCGCTTGCTCACAAGTCCTCAAAATGCCAGAATTTCGGCATTTTGACTTTTCGGCATTTATCACTTTAAGCTATGAAAAAGGGTTCGTTACACACCTGATTTGCGATATTCCTTGACGAGATCTCCTATGCGATTTCTCCTATAATCAACCACTTATAGATTATACCATGTTATTATTAAACCAAATCGAAAACTACCTATTATCATCACTTACACATTCGGCCACCATCCACAATGGCCCTTGGGTTCATACCTTTGCCGAAGTTGATGACTAGATTTAGTCACTTCGATGATCCAAGCTTTTCACACACTCCTCGATCGGTAGCCTTTAATCCTCACTAGCACCAACAAACCAAATAACACCAAAAACCCTTTTAGCCTTAGTCGACAGAGGGGTTTTTAGCTTTTCTTAAACCACAAGATACAAATGGAAAGAAGGTTCAAATACTTACCAAGAGATCTACTCGTTGAAGAACGTTCCAAATACCTTCCTACCCCATATCCGTTGTGAATCCAACTTAAACGTGCGTAGAAAATAGATTTAAATATTAATTTCCGAATCACTAAAATATGAAGCTTTCGACTTTTCAGCAAATATTAATCTAAGCTATTACGAGGGTTAGTACACACCTGTTACGGGTTGAAGTTGAAACGTTTCCAAAATCAATCGCCTACGATAACCACCACCTGTCACTCAAACTCAACTATTCCAATATCAATATATGTAAATCCTAAGCACATCAGTCATACGGAACATAAGGGCATATTCGTCATTTTACCATACAGGGGTATTATGGTCACTTTACCCTACAGGGGCTTTACGGTCTTTTACCTAATAGGGGTATTTTAGTCATTTCATCCTACAAGGGTGTTTTGGTAAATCTACAAACCAAGGGTATTTCAGTAATTTTGTAAACCAATGGTATTTCTATAATTTTTAGAAAGTCAAGGGTATTTCTGTAACTTTGTAAATCAGGGGTATTTTGGTAATTTTACAAATTGAGGGTATTTCGGTAATTTCACAAACCAGTGGTATTTTGGTAATTTTACAAACTAGGGGTATTTTGGTAATTTTACAAATTGAGGGTATTTCTGTAATTTTACAAACCAAGGGTATTTTAGCAATTTTACAGACTAGGGTATTCTAGTAATTTTGTAAATCGAGGGTAAAACAGTAATTCTGTAAATCAAGGGTAAAATAGTAATTCTATATATCAAGGGTAAAATGGTACTTCTGTAAATCGATGGTAAAACGGTAATTCTGTAAGTCGAGGGTAAAATGGGGGTAAAATGGTAATTATATAAATTGGGGGTAAAATGGTAATTCTGTAAATCGGGGGTACTTTGGTAATTTTACAAGTCGAAGGTACTTCAGTAATTTTACAAATCGAGGGTATTTCAGTATTTTTACAAACTAAGCGTATTTCGATAATTTTAGTAAATTAAAGTATTCTAAACAGGGATAACAATACGAATGGGCCTAAAGCCTATTCTCGGCCCAAATGGGCCCACACGCTCATGTGGCCCTTTTAGCCCAAATCTAGCCACAAATATTAGATTCACCTAGCCTAGCCCAATATTTACTACACAATCAAACAACTTATCTAATTGGGCTTGTAGGCCCATTAGGCCCACATGACCCCTTTCGACCCATCGCGGCCCGAAGTAGCCATCCTACAGCTAGAGTAGTAAGAAATACACACCTGATAGGAGACTGGAGTTATTCCACACTCCGAGCACTCTTAGCTGACGCCCAACCCAAACGAGCACGCCATACAGCGAAAGGGATCAACCAAGAAATGTACCTTTACTCTCCTCATGGTTCTCTCTATTTAAAGCCAGCTTCGCATCCACTCTTATGTTAGCTTCCTGATGTGGGATCCCTCCAACATTAGAGTTTAAATTCAACACCAACTCTTGCCGCTCCCTGTTAGCAAAATAAATGCTCTTTGCTTGCCATGGGATTCGAACCTATGCCTCACCTTAAATGCTCTACACGCTACTTGCCACTAAGCCACAAGGCTTTTTGTGTTATTTATTTAACACAATAATTTAAAAACCCTCATCCAAGCATCCAGGTTTTTATTTTCACTTAATACCAAAATTTTTGCTAAAGTCCAAGTTTGAACCCAAGATTTCTCTAACACTTCTCAGGGCCATTAACCACCAAAGCGGACATTTAATTGTGTCATTTCATTGCACAATTAAATACCTATATAAAACCTCCTTACAAACCCACACTCAAGGCCCAATACTTCTAGGCCCAAATTCGGGGTCTTACACATAAGCTATAACCTTCCTGCATTAAAACACAACCTAGACCATTCAACGTTGCATCACTATAGATTACAAATTCTTTACTCGATTCTGGCTGAACTAACACTGGAGCTTCGGTTAATAAAGCTTTCAGCTGATCAAAACTTTTCTAGCACTTGTTCGACCACTCGAACTTAACATTTTCTAAAGTAGTCTCGTTAATGGAGTTGCAATCATTGAGAAGCCTTTTACAAATCGCCTGTAATAACCGGTGAGTCCCAGAAAAATTTAGACTTCGGATACATTTCTCGGAGGCTTCCAATCCAATATTACTGAAATCTTACTTGGATCTACTTGAATACCCGATGCTGACACAATATGCCCCAGAAAACCAACTTCTCGTAACTAGAAATCACATTTACTGAACTTTGCAAAAAGCTGTTTATCTCTCAATGTTTGTAGCACTATTCTCAGATGTTCGACATGCTCTGTTTCATCTCGTGAATAAATCAAAATATTATCTATAAACACAACAACAAATCTGTCCAAATACGGTCTAAAGATCCGATTCATTAGGTCTATAAAAATAGCAGGTGCATTCGTTAGTTCGAGAGGCATAACTAAAAACTCATAATATCCGTACCTCGTTCAAAAAACAGTTTTCGGCACTTCAGAGTCTATAACTTGCAACTAGTGACCTGATCTCAAATCTATCTTTGAAAACACTATAGCCCCTTTCAGCTGATCAAATAAATCATCCATACGTGGCAGAGGATATTTATTCTTAATGGTCACTTTATTGAGCTGTCGATAATCGATGCACATTCTTATAGTTCTATCTTTCTTTTTCACAAACAACATTGGTGCACCCTAGGGATAATAACTCGGTCATGCGAAACCTCGATCTGTTAACTCTTGCAATTGAGCTTTCACTTATTTTAATTTGGTCGCTGCCATTCTATACGGAGCTATCGATATTAGAGTTGTTCCCGGCACTAACTCAATACCAAATTCAACTTCTCTGATTGGTGGTAAACCCGATAACTCTTTAGGAAACACGTCCGGGTATTTACACACAATTGGTACTAATTCAATCTTCTTTTTAGTCACTTTAGAGTCAAGCACATAGGAAAAGTGAGCTTCATAACCCTTTCTCATATATTTCTGATCTAACATTGAAGAAATCACTGCCAGCAAACCATTTAAATAATTAGACTCAATCTAGATAATCTCATTATTCTGGCATCTCAAATAAATCGTTTTCCATTTGTAGGTTACAATAGTATCATGCAATGTTAACCAATCTATACCCAGAATTATATCAAATTCTTCGAATGGCAACAACATCAGATCGTCCGAAAAACAAAAATCTCGAATCATCAACAGACAATTCTTGAATACTTTATCAACCAAAACACACCTGCCTAAGGGGTTTGATACTCTAATCACAAATTTAGTAGACTCTACAGACAAAGTCTTACTGGATACTAAGTTCATACATATATACGAATGAGTAGATCCAGGATCAATTAATGCAACAACACTAGTATCATAGAGAGTGAAAGTACCGGTAATAATATCAGGAGACAAAGCTTTTTCGCGAGCGCGAGAAGCATAAGCTCTGGCAGATGCTTGGGCCTCAGATCTCACAGCAGTGTCTTTAACCATTCTCTGGCTACCACTCACATTACTTGTGTTTCTAGGTGGTCTACCTCTAGCTACAGTGTTACTCGGCCTCGTATTCTGCACTGTATCTTGCTCAGCCAACTCAGGACATTCACGGATAAAATGATCTAATGATCTACATTTGAAACAAGCTCTATCATTCAATCTACAATTGTTGGGATATCATTTACCGTAATGTTTGCACTCAGGTTGACTTGGTCTGACATTACCAACACTAGCTATAGAGGTAGTTTTTGATCTTAGAGGAGGTCTGTCTCGATCTCGTCTAGGGTAGCCCTCAATAGCCTTTAAACAGCTAAAATCATCTCGAAACTTCTTTAATGCCATCTGAAATGATTTACTCGATGATCTTTTTCATTCCTCATGAACTTCTGAGTCGGCTTTTCTTTTCTTTTTCCCAAGTTCCTCAGCTTTACATGCTCGTTCGACAAGCACAATAAACTCTTTTATTTCCAAAATCTCGACTAACAAGTGGATATCTTCATTCAAACCATCTTCAAATCTCTTGCACATAATTACTTCGGTCAAGACACATTTTCATGCATGTTGACTTAATCTAACAAATTCTTGTTCGTATTTCGTAACAGATTTACAGCCTTGTTTCAACTCAAGAAACTCTTTACATTTCTGATCTATTAATCTCTAATTTATGTACTTCTTTTTAAACTTAGTCTGGAAGGACTCTGAAGTGACTCGTTCTTTTGGAACCACAAATATTAACGTTTTCCACCAATGATACGCCCTATCTCTTAAAAGTGAAACAGCACATTTAAGACATTCATCAGGAGTACACGACATTTCATCAAACACTCGTATCATTTTCTCGAGCCAAAACTCAACTTTCTCAGCATCATCATCAGTAGTAGCACGAAACTCTTCAGCCCCATATTTTCTAATTTTATCAATCGAAGGCTTACTCAATTGAATCAGATTCACAATTTGTGGCATGACAGGGACTTGTGGAGGATTAGATGGGAGGTTGTGGAGCAGTCAGATTAGTTCTAATATACTGAGTGAGCCACTCATTCATCATCTAGAAGAAGGCTTGCTTAGCCTCTCCCTCGTGGCTACTAGATACAAGTCTAGAATTAGATTGCACTGCCTTTTGAGTTGGAGCAGGTGTATTGCTTTCAACATCGTCAGCTACAGCTCGATCGGGATCTATTTTTTATATAAAAACACATTTTAATTGTCAGGAATCATCACACTATCGCTGTTTACAAATATGACATGTATAGCTAGACTCATACGCGCTACATTAGTCCTAGAATCGATTAAACCGTAGCTCTGATACCCATAAATGTAACACCCTTAACCCATATCTGTCGTCTGATTAGAGTTACTAGGCATTACTGATAAATAAACAACATTCATAAACATTTAGGAACACATAATCAAAACCATTCCAATACTTTCACAAATATCCCTTATAAGGCTTTACGAGGCCTTACAACATGTCTAAAAGAGACTCAGGACTAAACCGATAACATTCGAAAACATAAGGAATCATACAAAAATTTCAAACATTTAAGGGTCACACGCCCGTGTGAACAGGACGTGTGCCTCACATGGCTACTAGACACGCTCGTGTCATAGACAGTGTGAAAACAGGGCATACATACTAACTTGCACCACACGGCCGGAGACATGCACGTGTGCCATGGCTGTGGGAAATATGGAGGGTATACTGACTGTGTCTTGACACACGTTTGTGTCTCTGCCCGTGTAGACAAAAATAAGCCATTTGAAAAGCCAATTTGCCACCCTTTCTATAAGGACACATAGTAACCAAAATATCACCATTTTAATACATCATTAAGCAACCAAAAACATACCAATTCATACTAATATCATGCCATCTATTCACTACCATTTCAACCATTCAATTCCATATTCAAAACATACCAAATCATTAAGCCAAACTATCACAATTTATCTAATTCCAAATGCATTAACTCATCAACTTATCCTCTATTTCAAGTCGCTTAATATACAATATCATCATCCAAGCATTAGAACATCAATTATCAACAAATCAAAATACCAACACATAATCACACCAAATAAGCCAACAATTAAGGAATTATATACATCACACATATTGTTGGTCGCTAAACTAACTAAAAATTCGACTAAGGCAAGCGCACCTATCGAACAGTAGTATAGTTAAGGTGAGATCGAAAATATCGTATCCACAAGGACTGAAAGTACTAGTAATTACTATCTTTTTATTATCTAGCCTAAGAATTGAAGGGATGTTTTCTAAACTAAACTTAATTATCTAATTAACTAAGAACGTGACAGAAATAAAAGCTGAAAAATATTCTTTGAAAAACCAATGGAGAAGACAATACCCAAGGAAGAATCCACCTAGACTTCACTTATTACTTCTAAAATAGATGATTTATTCACTTGACTTAATCCGTAGAAATCTTTAATTTTTGTTATTATCTCTTTCGAGACTAAAAACAATTGATTCTAAGTTGATTAATTGAAATCACTTTTTAATTAAAACCCCTATTGTTACATTAACTCGACCTATGGATTCCCTTATTAGATTTGACTCTAATCCGACAGATTTATGTCATATTATCTCTACGATTGCATGCAACTCCACTTAATTATGGAGGATCTACTCTTAAACTGGGACTTTTGCTCC
The DNA here is from genome assembly GCF_007990345.1 of Gossypium hirsutum. Classification (NCBI taxonomy): domain Eukaryota; kingdom Viridiplantae; phylum Streptophyta; class Magnoliopsida; order Malvales; family Malvaceae; genus Gossypium; species Gossypium hirsutum. The sequence goes on along the minus strand of NC_053433.1, from coordinate 92,313,357 downwards.
ACTGAATAAGCACATCAAAACCTGAATTAATATCCTAAAATATTAAAACAAGGATTAAATCATCATATAATTCAAATAGTAATAAGGTCCGTCTTAGGTTTCAACTTCCCTAGGTATTTAGGGAATTTAGTTCATAACAATAGAGGAAAACATCTCAAAATTGGGTCAACAACAAAACATAAAGAAACCCAAAGCACTTCTAAGGAAATTGAATGAGATCTTCAGTCTTGAAGGAGATCCTACTTCCGAGCTAAATCCAATGGCTGTTCTTCGAGTATTTTCTACTTTCTACTCTCCGTCCCCCATTTTAATCCTCTTCAGGGTGTTTATATAGACTTTGGAATGCTTCAAAACCCTTAAAATTAGCCTTTTTTGAGTAGAATTATCTTGGGCTCGATAGGGACACGACTGTGTGCCACGCCCATGTGAAGGTGCTCAAGTTGTGTGTAATTCTGAATTGGTTTTTAGTCGACACGATCATGACACACGGGTGTGTGGCCTGCCCGTGTACCTCACACGGGTGTATAGTTTACCCATGTGGAAGTGCCTAGGCCGTGTGAAATACTAAGATATGCCCATTTTGTCTGGTTTTGGCCCATTTATTGCTCTTTCACCTTCATATGCTCACCTAAGTATAAAACATGAATTTAAAGAATTAGGAGCGTAAAATTCACTAAATCTTATGATAAATCATCCAAAAATATGTCAAGCATGGGATAAAAATATGTATATATTGTTGTTTATCAAATATCCCCACACTTAAGCATTTGCTTGTCCTCAAGCAAAAACCTCAACTCTTAATTAAAATAAATTCTTCTCAACTTATAGTTCTCATCAATAATGTATTGAAGTAAACCACAAGTAGTCATATATTGAGAGTTTCACTAAAAGAACATTAAAGTTTCACACAATCCAAGTTGAACATTTTAATCATAAAATCATAGGTATTCCCCTTTATCTATGTAATTACCTTTAATTCCAAATCGACAAGGGTTGACATCCTCACTAAATATTCACTCAAATCACTCAAAGTGTTTAAGGTTCAATAATTAAGCGATCAATAGTCAAACATGAAAAGTTATTACCATATGCTTGTATGAAAATCAAATCTCCACCACTATAAATGAGATGATACACGAATTAAAAAGTCTTTAACAGGGTTGTAATAGGGCTTGGGTTAAAGGTGTGGATAAAGGCTGAAAAAGAGGGTTAGAATCGAGATTAATTTAATAAATTACCAAACTTAGAAAAATAAAGCTAATTATTGAATTACAGACAAGTACCAAAATTAAAACTATTCGGAACTAATGAAGTGAGCTTTTTCTCACTATAATAACTTTAACTTATCTAAACTCTTTATAAAATGAATATAAATATACTATTTTTTTAAGAATAAGAACAATAATAGAAAGTACATAGTAAGGAATAATTCAGCAACTGAAATGAATGAAAATAGTTAGGTAACTAATCAAATCAAATCTCGATAAAAAGGGATTCAATAAAAAAGGAAAAATTCTTAACGAATCAAAAAGGGTTAAGTTGTGGGTTAGCATTAAGAGGGAAATCAAGAAACAATGGTTAAGGCTCAAAAGGGCTCACTAAGGGTCAATTACGTGGGTTGGCTTTTTATAGGGTAAGTGGGTTAAAACCTAAGTGCCTTTATCATCTCAGTATATCAAATCAAAGGTGTGGTCTTGACATGCATGACCGAAGCAAGTTCTAGAATAACAAATCAATGTTGACACACTCATAACCAATAAAATTAGTCAGCAAGAAAGATATATGCTCTAAAAGGCTCAAAATCTCATGAAAATTATGGGTATTTGATGTCAATCCCGTAAATTCAAAACTTTAAGATAATACCTCAATTCAGGGAAACAACCAAGCAATTTTAATTCTCAAAAGTCAACTTATCATGCTTGATACTCTAATGCCTTTAAATTTTAAACAATCAATGCACAATTCCCTATGATTAAATTCAAAACATATTAATAAAAATTATAAATCAATCAGAATTCACTCTAATAATAGTATGAGGAAATTATTTGAGAATGAGATAAAGATTTAGAGATTTTATAATAAATATATAAATAACCTCCGCACACTTAAGATGGACATTGTCCTCAATGTGCGAAGATAGATAATAATAATAATATAAGCATAATATCAGAAGGGAGGGAGAGAAGTGAAACTGCCTTGAATTTTTGGATGAAATCCTTGGAATAGTGAAAGCTAGAGTTGTAGATAAGGCTAATGAAAGGCATGATTTTGAGTTACTAATAAGAAAATAAACACAAATGTGGAAGAGAATTAAGGGATTACTTGATAATAACCATAAAGATAAACATAGTTCAAAATATAAAACATAAATCTTAAGAAAAAAATAAATAAAATAAAAATAAAAAGAAATAAAATAAATGGACTCAGAGGTCCTCATCATCAGATGCGTCAGCGTCACGAAGTGGTGGTGGTGGAGGCGAGATGAGGAAGTGCTGCCAGATCTGCTGCAGAGTTCCTTGATGCTGTCGAACCTCGCAAAACATTGTTGCTCCAAGTGAGTGAGTCTCTTGGATATATCGATCAAAGTGGATGCAGGAGGTCGATGACTCGGTGGTGGTGGCGGTGGGTGTGGGTCCTCGTGAGGGGGAGGGACATCATCAGTAATGTCCTCTTGCTCATCCTGGTCATCAGAGTGAATGAGTCTATACTGAGAGGGGTCGAATCCACGGCGCCGCTCTATCATCCTCATATGGATCATACTAGAAATTCCCTGAGGAGCCATCTGGCCTACTAGTGTGAGTGTCGATGACATTTCTAGAGTGTCAAAGAGGCCGAAGTGTCGAGCGAGACGAGTTACATAGGGACCAAGACAGATGGGACCCCTCCTATGGCGGTCCGTCTGATGGCGAAAAGCAAGCGCTATGAAGTATGCCAAATCAAAGACATGATTAGTCACCATGCTCCAAAGATAGTATGCGTCAGTAGTATTTAAAACTTTTGTGCTCTCTCTCCTGCCAGTCAACGTGTAAGCTAATAAGGCGTGGATGTATCGTAGAGCAGGAGAAAGAGATGTTGCCTTCGAGCGACTCGCGTCATAACAGATCTGGCTAGCTGTGAGATCGGTCCAACAACATGAAAGTGAGTAATGGATGTGACGGTGGAGGTGAAGAAAGTTATTGGCACCTATAAACTCATCAGTGTAGATGCCCAAAGCTGCGCCAAACTCATGGACGTTCATATATAGCACTAAGCCACAAAGTCAGAAAGTGATAGTACCGGCCTCGTCATGGGTATTCATCACATGTTGTAGGTGGAAAGTAGTGGAAAACTCCAAGGTAAGCTCTGAATAGGTGGGCTCGATAATCACAAAGAACTAACCTCATGGGGTAGTGGTGATGAAAGTACGGACCTTATCAACTAGTTCGACTTGTTCAAATGTGGCCTAATTAATACATCGGCCCAAACCTAGCGGTCATACGCTGAGAAGCTGATATTAATCCTCATGGTTGTTCGACAGAAATTGGAGCAAAGGGTGGTGAGTTGCGGCCGAAGCGTTTGATGAGGAGGTCCCACAGGGACCTTTCCACTTTTTGGAAGCGGGGACTGTAGTCTTCTTGCCTCGTGTGTTTGTCATTGTGTGCCTAAAAATTAAAAGAATTTATTAGTAACAAGACATCACCAAATATTCAATCCACATGTCTAAATAGAAAGACCCTTAGTTATAAAAATATATCTCGCACAGAATATGTACTAAAGAAGGTAGGGACCCAAAGAGCAAAAACTATATGCACGACTAATATAATGATGATAAGAAGAAAAAGTGAAACAATAATACTAATTAAGCAAAAAGATGCAAAAGAAAAAGCTAAATATTATTTTATAAGAACAACTAAACCAAAATGAAACATATGGATGCAAATAGGGGAAAATATTGTATTAATACTAAAAGTAGTAGAATAGGTTAAAGTAAAGAACAAAGATGAAAGAATCAGAAAACCACAACCAACAAAATAGTAATAAAGGAATAATAATCATACTTATAATAATACTACTTAATAAAAAATATAATGAATAATAACAATAAAAATAATAATGAAGAATAATAATTAAAAATAAATAAATAAATAAATATAAAAAGGTAAAAAGGGAAACCGACTATATGAAGGGTGGTCGGTCGGAAGAAAAGGCGACGATGGCCTGGGGCAAGAGTGGGTGTTAGGGTTACTGGTTGGGGGTGGGGGTTGTCGCTGGAGCGTGCACAGGGTAAGGGTAAGGGTGGTGCGCGATGGCTTTTGGGGCGTGGGGTGAGGGTGACTACGGGCTAGGGGGAGGTTATGCGTGAACGAGGTAAGGATAGAAGGGTGAGGGAGGGGAGAGAGGAGTGTTGGAGGGCCGGTGCGATGGAGATTGGGTCGGAAAGAGGGGAGCGGCGACTAAAGGGAGGCTTTGAGGAAGAGGACAAAAGTAAAAAAAAATGTTAGGGTTTGGGGGGTTAAATTGGACACGATTGTGTGAGGCCCGTGTTGGGCCACATGGTCGTGTCACACGCTCATGTGTGGTTTAATAATTTAGTCCAGTTTTCACACGGCCTAGGACACGACCATGTGTCCAGCTTGTGTGGCTCACACGGCCATGTCGCAGGGCCATGTGCGATGTCCTTCGCTTCTCCCACGCACGTGTTATATCCCACACGCTCGTATGTCCCGACCGCATGGTTCACACGGCCATATTGCATGGCCGTGTGCTTCATTGTTCGCTTCTTCCACGCCCATGTGGTATCCCCCACACTAGTGTGTCCGAACACATGGTTGTGTGATCCACACGGCCGTGTCGCACGCTCGTGTCGCCTTTTTTAGCTTGTGTCTGTTGATTTTGGGTGATTTAGGCCCTGTTTCCACACGGCCAATGACATATTCGTGTGGGTCAAAAACCTACACTTCAACACGAAAAGAAGTAAAAATAGCTAAAATAAACTAGTTAGTAGTGTTAGTGCTCAGGTTGCCTCCCGAGAAGCGCTTATTTAGAGTCTAAGCTCAACTAACCTCGTATTTGCACGGTCATGGTGGCTTGAGGAGTTGAAACTCCTCATTCCTACTATCAATCTTATCAAAATAAGGTTTTAGAAGAGTACTATTTACCTTAAAAGTGCCGAATTTGGAATGAGTTACCTCGACTGTACCGTATGGGAAAATGTTAAGTACCAAAAAAGGGATTGCTCCATTAGGTTCAGGAGTGGCAACACGAGGGTCTGCTCCATCTAACAGTACTTTGTCTCCAGCCTTATGTTGATTCAATTCACCTTTAAGGTCATATGACACTGCTTTGGTTTATCGAGTATCCTCGGTTTCTCCTTAATTGTTGTTCACCATTCATCTAGTTCCTCGATTTGTAATCTTCGTTCCTCAAGAATTGTTCATTGCTCCATCATTCTATCCCTAGGGATTCCCTGCACAGAATTCTGAGCCAAAATGTTGTTTTCATGGAAAGAACTCGTAATATCATCTCGATCACTAGATAGTCTAACAAAATCACGAGCTTGAAGTTTAATCGTGTCATCACCTACATGAAGTGTTAGTTCTCCTGTACCAACATCAATAATGGTTCTAGCAGTTGCTAAAAAGGGTCTTCCCAGAATTAAAGGTACATTATGATCCTCATCCACGTCTAAGATAACAAAATCGACTAGGAATATAAAATTTTCAATTTTAACAAGCACATCTTCAATTATACCTTTAGGAAACCTAATGGTTTGATTAGCCAATTGAATGCTCATCCTAGTTTGTTTGGATTTCCCTAGTCCTAGTTGTTTAAACATCTTGTATGGCATAACATTAATACTTGCCCCTAAGTCAGCTAAAGCATTATTAACATTTAGACTACCAATTAAATAAGGAATCGTAAAACTCCCTGGATCTTTCAACTTGTTGGGTAGCTTATTCTGTAGAATGGCTGAGCAAACTACGTTTAATTCCACATACGACGCATCATCTAACCTTCATTTATTAGCCAAGAGCTCCTTTAAAAATTTCACTGAGTTGGGCATCTGGGAAAGAGCTTCAATAAACGGTAAGTTAATATGCAGCTTTTTTAAAAGTTTAAGAAATTTACCAAATTGTTCGTTGGTGTGGACTTTCTTAGTTGCGTTGGGATATGGAACACAAGGTGTATACTCTTTACTTACCGATTTCTACTCACTGTGATTCACCTCAACCTTACCTTTACTTACTACAAGTCCTTGCCTCGGTTTAGGTTCAGGTTCAACTAACCCTTCTTTATCTCGAATAGCAATTGCATGAAGTTGTTCTCTTAGGTTAGTTTCAGTGTTAATTGGCAAGCTACCTTGTGGTCTCTTTGATATCATTTTAGCCAGTAAGCCTATTTGATTTTCGAGCCCTTGAATAGATGCTTACTGGTTTTTAAGTGCTTTTTCGGTATTTTGGAAACATGTTTCTGCTACCGAGATGAATTTCGTTAGCATCACTTTAATGTTTGACTTCTTTTCCTGCTGGTAAAGTGGTTGGAAACCTGAAGGGGGTTGAGGTCTTTGATTTCCTTGACCACCCCACGAGAAATTGGGATGGTTCCTCCAACCTGTATTATAAGTGTTACTATACGGATTATTTTGAGGTCTAGAATTACTTCCCATATAGTGGACTTGTTGCTCCTCGGTGCTAGGGTTGAAGGATGGATAATATGTGTTGTGCACTCCTCCTCCATTTTAATCACACCTCATCACTGGATGTACTTGAGTAGAACCATACAAACCATCAATCTTTTTATTTAAAAGTTCTACCTGGTTAGATAGCATAGTGACTGCGTCGAGGTTGAAAACACCAGTTGCTTTTGTCAGCTTCGTTCTCATGACTTGCCACTGATAGTTATTCAGTGACATCTCTTCAATAAATTCGTAAGCCTTTTCAGGTGTTTTGTTGTTTAAAGTTCCACCGACGACTGCATCGATCAGTTGCCTTGTTGAGGGGTTCACACCATTGTAAAAAGCCTGAACCTGCAGCCATAGGGGTAACCCATGGTGAGGGCATCTTCTTAATAAGTCCTTGTATCTCTCCCATGCTCCATAAAGAGTTTCTAGATCCTTCTGCACAAAAGAAGAGATATTATTCCTCAATTTAGCCTTTTTAGCAGGCGAAAAATATTTAAGTAAAAATTTTTCGGTCATTTGTTCCTAAATGGTGATTGACCCTCGTGGTAACGAGTTCAACCATTGTTTAGCCTTATTCTTCAATGAGAAGAGAAACAACTGAAGGCGAATGACATCATTAAAAATGTCATTGATCTTAAAAGTGTCGCAGAATTCCAGAAAATTTGCTAAATGAGTGTTTGGATCCTCGTCCTGCAAACCATCAAACTAAACAAACTGTTGTATCATTTGAATCGTGTTAGGTTTCAGTTCAAAATTATTTGCAGCAATAGCAGGTCTAACTATACTCGATTTAGTTCTTGTTAAATTGGGCTTAGCATAATCATACATAGTACGAGGAGCAGGATCTTGATTTACTCGATTTGCAGCAACCACAGGAGGTAACAAATTATTCTGATTATCAGCCATCTCCTCAGTTGTAGTTCGGATATCGTCCTCTCGCTCTTCCTCTATGTATTGTAGACTTCACCTAATTTCTCTTCAATTTTTACGAGCTGTGCTTTCTATTTTGCTGTAAAAAAGTAGAGGTCTTGATGGGTTTTTTCTAGTCATAAACTATAAAAACCTATCAGAAATAAAGAAAATAAAATTTAGTAATTAAAATAAAAACAAAATTAAATTGAAAAAAATAAAAAAATGGCTAAAGTAATAAAAATTAAGTGTTCTTAATATCTTAGTCCCCGGTAACGGCGCCAAAAACTTGTTGGTCTCTAAACTAGCTAAAAATTCGACTAAGGCAAGTGCACCTAGCGAACAGTAGTATAATTAAGGTGACATCGAAAATATCGTATCCACAAGGACTAAAAGTACTAGTAATTACTATCTTTTTATTATATAGCCTAAGAATTGAACGGATGTTTTCTAAACTAAACTTAATTATCTAATTAACTAAGAACGCGACAGAAATAAGAGTTGGAAAATGTTCTTTGGAAAACTGATGAAGAAGACAGTACCCAAGAAAGAATCCACTTAGACTTCACTTATTACTTCTGAATTAGACGATTTATTCACTTGAATTAATCCATAGAAATCCCTGAAATATGTTATTATCTCTCTCGAGACGAAAAACAACTGACTCTAAGTTGATTAATTGAAATCTCTTTCTAATTAAAACCCCTATTGTCGCATTAACTCGACCTATGGATTCCCTTATTAGATTTACTCTAATCCGGTAGATTTATGTCGTCCTATCTCTAGGATTGCATGCAACTCTGCTTAATTATGGAGGATCTACTCTTAAATAGGGACTTTTGCTACACTGAAAAAGCACATCAAATCCTGAATTAATATCCTGAAATATTAAAACAAGGATTAAATCTCACAATTAAGAATAAGAACAAGTATTTATCATATAATTGAAATAGTAATAAGATCCGTCTTAGGTTTCAACGTCCCAAGGTATTTAAGGAATTTAGTTCATAATAATAGAGGAAAACATCTTAAAATTGGGACAACAAACAAAACATAAAGAAACTCAAAGAACTTCTAAGAAAATTGAATGAGATCTTCAGTCTTGAAGGAGATCCTGCTTCCAAGCTGATTCCGATGGCTGTTCTTCGAGTATTTTCTGCTTTCTACTCCACGTCCCCCTTTTAATCCTCTTCTAGGGTGTTTATATAGACTTTGGAATGCTTCAAAACCCTCAAAATTAGCCTTTTTCGTGTAGAATTAGTTTTGGTCTCGATAGGGACACGGCCGTGTGCCACGCCCGTGTGAAGGTGCTCAAGCCGTGTGTAATTCTGAGTTGGTTTTTAGTTGACACAGCCATGACACATGGGTGTGTGGCCTACCCTTGTGCCTCACACGGGCGTGTGGTTTACCCATGTGAAAGTGCCTAGGCCGTGTGAAATACTGAGATAAGCCCATTTTGTCCGGTTTTGGCCCATTTCTTGTTCTTTTCACCTTCCTATGCTCACCTAAGTATAAAACTTGAATTTAAAGGATTAGGAGCATCAAATTCACTAAATCTTATGATAAATCATCCCAAAATATGCCAAGCATGGGATAAAAATATGTATATATTATGGTTTATCACATATAACATTTACCAAACACACAAAAACATGTACATCATTTGCAAACCAAATCCCATGACTAAAGTCATGGTTCAAAACTTATCATCATCTGACTAGCCTATACATGCCATATACCATATTTACAAGGCTTCAAAAGTACCAACTAGTTGATAGATAGTGTGATAATGCTTCCTGACGATCTCTGACTCTGAGCTAGCTTCGATAATCTATAAAGCGGAGAATGAACACACAAAGTAAGCTTTAAAAGCTTAGTAAGCCATATGCAAATAAATCTATACCATAATCGACATCATTTTCATAAACTAAGCAAATTATAACTAAACACATTTAGATACACAAACTTTTTTCAAAGTACATCAATTCCAATTCACATGTAAATTTATCAAATACTTACTCTTTTTCAATTCTCGTATGAGTCTCGTACGTACCTGAATCACTTACACAATCTCATATTCAATGTTGACTTGACTTTTCCCATTAAACTCTTTGGAATCACTGAGGATACTCGGATATCTCGTAGAGCTCACACAATGCCATATCCCAGATATGGTCTTACATTTTATCATATATCGATGCCAATGTCCCAGACGTGGTCTTACACGAAATCATATAACGATGCCAATGTCCCAGACATGTTCTTACATGTAAACACAATACAATGCCAATGCCCCAGATGTAACACCCCTTACCCGTATCCAAAGCCAGGATAGGGTTCGAGGCGTTACCAGACTTAAACATTCACAAACATGCAAAACCGGGCCATAAAATTTCATCGAAATTAAAACTTTTGAAACACATGTAGATTGTCCCTTATACAGGCCTTCGAGGCCTAAAACATACATCGGGGTGGTTCGGGACTAAACTGAGGACTTTAGAAAGCTCTGAAAAAACTTAAAGAAATTTTCATGAAACAGGGTCACACGCCCGTGTGGACACAGGGACACGCTCGTGTGTCTTCAACACGCCCGTGTCCTCAGGCTGTGTAACTCTCTATTTATGACGTCAACAAAACAAATTGATCCACATGGCTCAGCCACACGCCTGAGTGCGAGGCCGTGTCCTGCACACTACTGAGACACATGGCCGTGTCTCTGCCCGTGTAGCCAACACTTAGGTTATTTTCCAAGCCTTATGTTGTCCTTAATTCTCTCCCATACTTATACACATTATAGACACACATTATAACATCAATTTAATGGTTAATCATCCTTTAGTAAAATTCCGTTAAAGCATTTACATGTTGTCATACATGTGTTTATTAGCTATACTCATGTTACACCAAGTTAGACATTCCAATTCATATTCTACAATTTTCCATATTCAATCATTATCAACTTACTACCATGCCACACATTCATTCCATGGCCACGACCACCTCGAATGGTCTTTGAGCATTCATCATGTACATGTGTTATACTAATCATTCATAACAACCGATTATAAACACATCGCAAACATTAACACATAGCAAGAATAATTAGGCTTACAAGCCATAACCATTTAAGCAACATCTCATGGCCATATACAATAAATCAATATAAGCTGATACATTTGGCTAACCATAACAACATCTAACATAAAAACTAGTCCTTATACATGCCACTCACTCGAAAGTATTTAATACACATATGAAAATACTCCGGAGTTGTTGGCTTGATAGTGTGATGCTGCCTCTGACGGTCTCCAACCCCGAGCTGACCTGAGAACACTAAGGAAATGGAGGAGGGAGTAAACTTAAAGCTTAGTAAGTCCATACGAAAATAATAAGCAAATTATCAACATGATTCCATGAAAATGTAATCATAATTACACTTTTGCTGATTTTCTGGTCATGATATTTTCTCGAGTCATAGTTAATAATTTATTTATATCCAGAGCTATGAAACTCCAAATTAAGATCCATTAATTTTCTCTGAAACTAGACTCATATACGTCTTACCATAAAATTTTTAGAATTTTTGGTCTAGCCAATAAGTACAGTTTATTCATTAAAGTCACCCCTATTTTGTTGTCTGATAGTTCCAACCCCTCTGCTCTAAAAATTAATTATATCATGGTACGGGAATCAAAATTGAGAACCGATAATTTTACCAGAAACTAGACTCAGTAAGGATTTTAAGTATGCAAATTATGACCCATATTTTTTTTTCAATTTTTAATGATTTTCGCAAATCAGAATAGGGAATTCCAAAATTATTCTGACCTTGTCTCACAAAAATCCAATTATCATAGAATATTCTTTTGCCTTCACCGTTTCTTTTATAAGAAAATAGACTCATTAAGATTTAATTTAATATCTTATTAAACCTATAATTCAATTTCTACCATTTTTGGTGATTTTTCAAAGTCACACAACTGCTGCTGTCCAAAATTGTTTTATTACAAAATTTTACTTTTACATAATTTCACTTACTCCATTCTATCTTACCAAAAGATTCGCTCAACTATCGAGCACATTGCTCACAACTTTTCACATAGATATATTTGCACTTATTCATAACATATTCATGTACATATGTATTTTCACTTAGTAAATTTCCTGTTGAACTCATCGGAATAATAACAGATACCCGATGGCCTGTGGATATACCACCCTTGTAACCGAAGCTCTCTGGTACGCATGGTAGCCTGCACTTAGTACTACATATGCGACCTATCAATCTGGTACACGTAGTAGCCTGCACTTATTACTACACACATGACTTAACCATCTGATACACGTAGTAGCCTGCATTTAGTACTACACATGTGATCAAAGTTAACGGGTACGCATAGTAGCCTGCACTTAGTACTACACATGCGACCTATCAATCTGGTACACGTAGTAGCATGCACTTAGTGCTACACACGTGATCAAAGTTAATGGGTACGCATAGTAGCTTGCACTTAGTACTACACATGCAACCTATCAATCTGGTACTTGTAGTAGCCTGCACTTAGTACTACACACGTGACTCACAACAGATCATTTGTATCTCTTCTATTCCGAAGGTTTAATTGGGAAATTCTTCACTTTTTAACATTTTACTAACTCATTCTTAGTCAATTCCGGTTCGTAGTTTACATCAATTGATCATTCTATAGGCAGCCACATCTCATATAATAATAAAAGATAATAACATAAAAAGAATCGAAATATTATTTACATACAAACTTACTTGTTTCAAATAAACATCATATTCCATCAAACTTCCAAACCTTTACCGGACGTACTCGAGTTGTGGCTTCATTCACATAGCAATATCTCATAATCACATGGCATTGCAACATTTTCATCATAATAGCAAAACATCAAGAACATGTTATATCATAAAAATAATCACATAATATCAAAGTATTCACATATATATACTTAAAACTCGTGTAATATTGAAGCATTAGCATTCAAATACAATATTGTATTATTAAAATCACATGAACTTACCTCGGGTTCGAGTTTGATTATATATTCTGATTTAGTCCATAATATCATTCATTTTCAATCTATGCCCAAATCTCATTTTCCTTGATCTATAATACCATATTTAGCTTACTAATTAGTCACATTATTCATATGGGTCCAAAAATCATACTTTTATAAATTTACATTTTGACCCCTAAACTTTCACATATTTGCACTTTGGCCCTTAGGCTCGTAAAATGATTATTATTCAATTTCCTTGCATTTTAAGCCTAGTCGAATCATTTTCATAACTGTAGTGGCCCCTAATTTCCACTAAATCACACTTTTATGACAAATTTTGTAACTTTTACAAAACGATCCTTTTTGACAATTTCACCGAAAATCACTTAGTAAAAGTCATTTATTACACACCGAGCATTCATATTCTAGCATTAGACATCAAAACACATGCATGTCATCCATGGGTAAATTTTTAAATACAAACCCTAGCTCAAAATATGGGTAGAAATGAGTAGATCTTGTTACGAGGATTTTAAAAACGTAAAAATTCATTAAAAATGGGGCTAGAACGGACTTACAGATGAGCTTGGAAGCTTGAAAACCCTATCTATGTCTTCTCCATGCAAGTTTCGGCCATGGGGTAGAAGATGGAGAAAAAATTGGCTTTTAATTTTTTTTCTAATTCATTTTAATTACTAGATTACCAAAATGCCCCTAACTTAAAAATATTCTATTTCACCCATTTCATGTCCATTTTTCCAAAAAAAATTATCCAATGGTCTAATTACCATTTAAGGGCCTCCAATTTAAAATTTCATAACAATTAGACACCTTTAACATGTTAAATTTTACACTTTTTACAATTTAGTCCTTTTAACCAAATTGAGTGCCCAAACGTCAAAATTTTCAAACGAAATTTTCACGAAATCATCCTGTAAAATTGTACACCATAAAAATATAATAAAAACAAATTTTATTGTGTCGAATTTTTGGTCCCGAAACCACTGTTCCGACTAGGCCCTAATTCGGGATGTTACACCAAACATGGTCTTACATGTAATCTCATCTTGATAAACTTAATTCATGACATTTGCATCCTAAGCATTGCTAAGGTTCGTACGAGACTTTCGGACATCGTAACTCTGTCATTTCTTGCTCGTAATTGCCCATTCATACTCATTGCAATTCAATGACAAATAATACATATCTAATTTAATTTAAAAGCATGTATTTGCATATAAACTTATCTCGTATTAGTGGTTGACGTATCAGATCGACTATTCGACAACTTTCGATTTCCCCCGATCCAAATCTGATTTCTTTCTTTCTTGATCTAAATTAATACAAATTTGTCTTGTTTAATAACATATTCTTCAATTTCATCCAAAAACATATAAATGGGCATTTTGCAATTTAGCCCCTAACATTTCACATTTTCATAATTTAGTCCCTATTTTAAAACAATAGAGAACACTCATAATTTCAACAAACCCAAGCATGGTCGAATATTCCCTAGGTCCCTAGCAGCCCACAAATTTCATTTATTTCACATTTTGACCCTCAATTTACTAATATTACAATTTAATCCTTAATAAGAATTTTTGTCAAAAATCACTTAATTAAACATAATAATCTATCAACAAAGATTTATTTTTCATCATCAAACCACAAAAATATCAAGCTATCAACAATGGAAAATCACAAATCCACAACCAATTCAAAAATTTAAGTATGGGCTAGCTAGTATTTGAAGCAACGATCTCAAAAACGTAAAAATTATAAAAAAAACCGAATAAAATCCATACCTTAATTGAACAAACTGAGTGCCGAACCTAAAACCACATTCAAAGTTTTCTTTTCTTTTTAACTTTCAGCAATTAGAAAGATGAACATGCAAAAATTTTACATATGTTTTATTATATTAACTTATATTAGTAATTTACATAACTAACCTTTATAATTTAATAAGAAAACCATATATTATAAACCCAAAATCGTCCACTCAATTAACTACGGGTCAAATAACCATTTAAGGGCTTTATAATTAATTAATCATAGCAAATAAACACTTAAACAATTAGTATGCCACTTTTACAATTTACACGATTAAGTCTTTTTTATCAAATTAAGCATACAAACGGTAAAATTAAATTACGAAATTTTCACACATATCAATTAATATGCTGTAAATACAAAAAATAATATTAAAATAATTCTACGACTTCGGATTTGTGGTTCTAAAACTACTATTCTGATTTAGCTAAAACTGGGCTGTTACATGTTTGCTTCAACTATAGGGTACGACCTTGTAACACCCCAAAACTCGGCCTTGAAGTGTCGACTGGATTCTAGAAGGCACATTGGCAACCAATATGGCTCAACACAAAAACACCGATTTAAATATAGAAATTCTTTTCGAAATCTTTTTGCTTCCTAATTTTAGCATATTTAATAAAACTAATCTTATATTTTGCAAACGTTTTAAATGGCGTTAATAATTAAATCTGAAATAAACCAACTTGATGTTCCTTGAACGATTTCAAAACGTGTCAGATTTTGCTAATCGAAAATCAAAATTCAAAACCAGTGATACAACAGAAAATATGTTGTTTAATTTCTAGTAGAAGACCATAGGTCCTTTCTTAAAATCGTGTGAATTTTAAAATAGTAGCAGAAAGATTAGTTAAAAACCATGTGCAAAATTTTTAGAAAAAAATTGTAAAAAAAACAATTTAATGATAATCTAAACATAAAACCCATACCACAATTTATATAATCTTCCTTACAAACCAATTCAAAATAATAAAATAAAATTTAAGAAACATCATTTAATCCAAACCAAACTATTTTAAAACTCTGAGATCACCGATTTGTCGAGAAATTTTAAGAAAAATCATTTAATCCAAACCAAGCTCTTTTAAAACTCTGAGATCACCGGTTTGCCGAGTCCAACTTCTAAGCTCAAAGTTTACCTGAAAGGAGCAAACTAAGGGAATGAGCTACACAAGCTCAATATGGGTCTTAAAACTAAGCAATTAGATCATGTTAAAACATAAATAACAAATGCAAACAGAGTAACAGTTTCGTTCATAAATTTGGAACCTCTACCGAATTAAATTATTTCATTATCAAACCACGTAACAAATATGCGACCGAAAACACACAAAAACTATACATATTACTTTACTACATTAACTTAACAACTTATTTTACTAATGTTCCAACATACTTATTCAAATGTTCATAGAAACGAAACATACTCGAATGTGTAACAATAAATATTAAAACCCACTCAACCAACCGGAACACCACTCCGACCACCCTGCACACCACAATTGGCTATTGTAGGCTTATCCACCCTACACACCACGATAGTAGGTCTAAGTGTAACAGCCCATTTTTCAGTGAGATTGGAACAGTGGTTTCGGGACCACAAATCCGAGCAAAAAATAAAATTTTATTTTATCTTATTTTATGGTTGGTATCATGATAGGAAGGTCACTTAGAAATTTTGGTACGAAAATTTTACCAATTGTGTGTTTAATTAGGGAAATGACAAAACTGTATAAAATGCAAAAGTTGGGTTCTAGTAGCTATAGGTATCAAATAGCTATGAAATTCAAAACTTAAGGTCCTTATATGGTAATTATACCATTGAAGAGTAGTTAGTAGATAGTTTAATGACTCATCCATGGAAAAATTAGAAAAAGGGTGGGACTGGTAATCCTACTGTAAAATGTACGGCTCAAAAGTGTGTCTTTTTATTATGTACCCTAATGCGTACTTTTGCACATGTGTATATTACCAAACATCCATCGAAATTTCAATAGTTCGGCGAAAAAGACTTTTGAAGTATGGAAAGGTGAAATTGATGGAAGCTTGTAATGTGATGAGCTCATCTATGTTTACTTGATTCTTATATGAGGTTATGTGATTAACTTGTTTGATTAAGGGTTTGTGTTTAGGTAAACTCATCCAAACTTATGGAAAGTATGACTATGTATACTTGTATTGATAAATATGAATGGTAAGTTTATTTTCCATTATACGAACTTACTAAGCATAACAATCTTACTCCGTTTAATTTTCCTTGTTTTATGGTGCTCAAAGCTTGCGAAGGTTGGAAGTCGGTCGGAGTGGCTAATGATGGCTTGTAATGGCATGTATAAGCTTATTTGAGTAATGATGGCTTGTAATTGTTGTTTTGTAATCTAGCCATTGGAGTGGCTAGTGATAGTCTAAGTTTGGCTATTTTTGAAGTGATGTTTTGGTAATCACATAAGTGCTTAGTATGTGTTAGTTTGTTCGAATTATGTTAGCTTATAAATTTATGATAAGAGTAAGTTTATATCTATTGATGCATGAGTTAATACCACATGATTGATAGTAAATTTTATGTGAATATGATGTTGGATTTGTAACACCCCAAACCCGGCCTAGACGTTATAACCGGATCCGTCGTGCCACATCAAAAACGTTCAAAACATTTTTCCCATTCTAAGTTCAGAAAATCGTACTTGATGTTCAAAGGATTAATTCGTTAAGGGTTAAAGTGAATGGAAGCTGTGCACCAGGTAGGAAACCAGAAAAGAGGAGGTGAGTCCATCGGACTGCTTAAGTACTAAGCTCTTTCGGATCCAATCCTAGACATGCACACTGCGATTGCCACACTCTAACATCGCGTATATTTTTAGGTTACCATGGTAGTTATGTCTATTTTAGAATAAAATATATTTAAATTTGGAAAACGTTATCATAGCAGAAGCCTTGGTTGTAATCGTGTTACTTTGAAATTAGTTTATGTTTTGGAAAATGAACCCTAGATCTAGCCCATTTTGATAGTTAATATAATTTAAGATCATCATGATAAGTTATAAATCAAAACCCAAAAAAAATAATCATAAGCGGCCTTATTACATAACAAAACCCAAATCATCAAAGCAAAGAAAATTGAAGTCCAAATCACCAGAAGAAATCCATATTGCAGAACGAGTGGCCACTCCGAATCCCTCGCAGCTCCAAGCCCACTATGGTTGGGGATTACCTGCATGGATGAAAATAGGGGATGAGTTTGGGGAAAAATCAGTGTGTAAAATTAACCCAACCATAGCCCATATCGGTTCAAACCACAGAAATAGAATAAATTGGCCTTAGCCCAAAACAGAATATAGAATTAAGCCCATAGGCCCATAACATATCAGATCAGATATTTCATGTATATGCAGAACTCAACCCATAACCAACCACATACACCCCCTTACCAACCTTTCACCATGTGGGGAGACTACTCGACCCACCCAACCGCTACACACCGCAGAATTATGCAGCATGGCTGCTAGAACAGATAATGTGACGGTCACCAGATACAGATAATCGTGGCAGAGCCACCAGAACAGAAATATGTGGCAGAGCCACCAGATCAGGTAATTGTGGCATAGCCACCAGGACGCTTCCTCCAAAATATAACCCATGTCCCCATGCAACAAAAATTCATTCATGGCCTACATCATACAGATTTAAATCAACATGCTTTTCAGACAAAATTAATTCTAGAGGCATATTGGTCATTTACACCTAGGGGTATCATGGTAATTTCCCATACATAAGGGTATTATGGTAACTTAGCTACTTTAGGGTCTTCATGCATATCCTAACCATTTACGTACTATCAGAACACTTACCGCGCAAACTTACCGAATTGGGCCCGTTGGCCCATGAACCCAATTTTTGGCCCATTAAGCCCAAGTTATCAAAATGCACGAAATCACACGTACTGTAGTTTATTACCTTTAGAATACCAAACATACAAACCCAACTATCTTACGAGCATTCGTACACTCGCAAATTCTCAAAAATACCAACTTTTCAGCATTTCGGCTTTTCGACTTTTGCCGATCTAGTCTATGAGAGGGTGTCAGTGACACACCTGTTTTATGATGATTCGCTGACGAGATCCACGCACGAATTGCCTACAATTATAATACTACCACATTAACCTTACTACTGAAACGAACTACATATTAACTTCTTACCATATTCGGCCAACAACACTTTAGGCCTTAGCGTTCCTACCTTTGCCGAAAATAGTGTCTCGATCCAGATCCGTTCGCTCCACTTGTCCAATCCCTTGATCAAGAGCCTCTTAATCACACTATTACCAAAATAATACTATTATCACAACCCCTTAGGGCTACAAGTCCAAAAAAAATGACAATCTCCCTAACCTTTTAGAGATTCCGGCTTTTCTTAAAATATGCAAGATAGGCTAAGTTGGAAAGACTTACCATCGATTCTTCCAGTCAACGTTCCCCCTTAGTTTCTACTTGATTCTGATGCAGTTCTAAGCCCTCAAACGATAACAAAAGTCGAGCCCTCAGTGATCTCAGTATTCGGCTATGTCCCTAGGATAGTGTGGGAGTTTCGGGTTTTTGCAAAAGTGTAGAGAAAGATAAAATATGAGGGTTTTTACTTGTGGTATTGTTGACAGAACCCTAGGGTTTAGAGGTTGAGAGAATCGGCCAAAGATGATGAGAAAAATAAGAGATTCGGCTAGGGAAAAATCGGTACAAAAGGAGTCAAGTTTTTGGGATTTCGGGATTTGAGGCAATCGGCTATAGTCTTAAAAATAATGGAAGGAAGGTGGTATAGAGTAGGGTGGCTGAAGGATTTGATTATGGGGAAAAGAAGAAGAAAAGAATAAGTGATGGAGAGAAGAGAAAAAGAAGAGAAGAGGAGAATAGTCAGAAAATGGCACCACTTACCACTAATGCCGAATTTATACTGGCACTAACCCTAGCCGAAATTCCCATGCTAAAGTCCCTTGGCCGGCCACCTCTTGTTCCTTGATCAGCTCTTAGATCTCCTCCTTTATCTGCTCCTAAATCCTATGACTTATCAACTCCTAAATCCTATCCCTTATCAACTCCTAAATCCTCTCCTGACAGACTTTCACTTCAATTCCACTGCTTACCTTTTCTGAACATAAAAATAATACTTCCCTTAATATGTTGTCATTGTGACTTGAACTTCAGCTCTCCCTAGCATCCACACCCACTTTTATAGCCTTGCCAGTGGCGTCACATGCCACTTTTCCACTTGCTTCCTTATGTCTTATTTTACACAATTAATACCTAAAAGCCCAATTAACCAGAACCCCTTTTTCTTATGGAATTAAAATTAATTAAAACTACTGGGTTTTACCTTAAGCTTGGGCCTTCTAGAGGCCCACCAACGTACTTAATCCTACGACAAACAAACAGGACACAGATAATTTTAAAATTTTCCAACATTTTTAAAATTCCCAAAAATTGGGGCATTACAGGATTGGTGGATATATACTTGTGATTTTTGGTGCAGGAAAATGATAAGTTATGGGTGACAAATGAGGCTAGAAAATGGCTGTATTTTTGTCCACATAGGTAGACACACGGGCGTGTGTCTTGGCCGTGTGTCACACACGGCTTGTCTCATAGGCATGTGGTCCGGCCGTGTGTCCCATGTATCTTAAAAATGAGAAACAGAATGCTCAGAATTGGGCACACGAGCAGAGACACGGGCGCGTGTCTCACCTGTGTTGTTAACATGGCCTTGAACACGGGCGTGTTACACAGTCTGTGAAAACGCCAGCTAAATTTCGACAATAAAATTCACCACAGGACCTAGCACATGAGCGTGTGACTTGGCTTCGCGACTTCAATTTCTCATGCCTTAAAAGTCAGAGAGTTAGACGAGTTAGGGACACAAGCGTGTTTAGTACACAGCCTGACCAAATGGGCGTGTGAGCCTTACGCGTTGGAAAATTTTTGAAATGACGCGAAAAATTTTATGAGTTTCTGATTAAGTCCTGACTTGATTCTAATGCTCGTATTAGACCTCGAGGGTCTAATTAAGAGGTGTTTGAATGATCTCAATAAATGAACAATAATTTATGTAAATTATTAGTAAAATGTTCTGAATGTTCTGTTAATACTCTGAACCCTGTTCTTATGACAGATACGGGTATTATATTTAGTGGTATCAGAGCTATGGTTTAGCCGATTCTCGGACTAACGTAGCAAGTATGAGTCTAGCTATACATGCCATTATATAAGTTATGATAGTGTGATATCTCCTGACCAGTTTTAAATGTATCTTCATTTAGTAATGTATTCCAACCAAGCTAGAGTTGAGACTGAGGAAGTTGAGAGCATTGCTCAGGCTTCTGTTCAACGAGTTACATCTAGTGCTAGTAGAAGGCCCGTATCTGAGGGTCGAAGTGAGGTGACAAAAGCAACCTTCTTTGAATTAATGGATGAATAGTTTAGTGAATATATGAGAACAAACCCTGTTGTTCAACGACCTCCCCCACCTGCTTCACACCATGATGAAACGCTACAGAATGCTAGACCTATTAGAATTGGTAAGGCTCCAGGAGATAAAATTAGAAAACATGGGGCTGAAGAATTTAGGGCTACAGTGGATGACGATCTAGAGAGGATAAAATCAAAAAACATGGGGCTGAAAAATTTAGGGCTACGGCAGATGACAATCCAAAGAGGGCTGAGTTCTGGCTGGAAAATACCATTCGGGTTCTAGATGAGTTATCATGTACACCAACCGAATGTCTAAAATGTATGATGTCTTTGTTGAAAGACACAACCTACCATTGGTTGAAAACCATATCTTCTGTGGCACTAAGGGAAAATATTACATGAGAATTTTTCCAAACAGAGTTCAAAAAGAAGTACATTATTCAGAGATTCCTGGACCAGAAAAAGAAAAAATTTCTGGACATCAAACAGGGGAATACGACAGTGTCCGAGTATGAACGAGAATTTGTTAGATTAAGCAAGTATGCTAGTGAATGGGTTCAGACTGAAGCCGAAATGTGCAAACGATTTGAAGAAGGGCTAAACAAAGATATCAAGCTGTTGATTTGAATTCTGGAATGAAGAGAATTCGTGGTGTTGACTGAACCAGCACACAAGACCGAGGAATTAAGCAAAGAAAGAAAGCAAGCGAAATGGGAATTTCGGGTTACGAGCAAAAGATTTATGAACAAGACGCAATCATCTATTTCAAAGAAATCAAAGAATTATCATGAGCATTTTGCTACGTCAAGGGAGTATTCGGGAAAGGAACGAAGTTCTAAATGCACCAACCTGAGGTTTTTGTCTCCCTAACAACCAGTGTTGGGAGTGTTGGAAACCCCAAACCTCAAACCATGATGCAATGTTTGTAATAAATTGCATTTCGGACAGTGTTGGATGAGAAGTGGGGCTTACTTTAAGTGTGGTTCTTTCGACCATTTTCTTAAGGATTGCCCGGAAAGGGTTGAGAAAGACATTGAACAGACCTCGAAATTGAGTAATCCTGTCTCGACGGATAGACCACCACGGTATTCTAGAAATGTCGGTGGTAATTGTGGTGCTGCAAAAGATTCAACAGCTAAATCTGAGGCCCGGGATTTGGCAAGAACATATGCAATATGTGCAAGGGAAGATGCCTCAGCACCAGATGTTATCACTGGTACATTCTCTCTACTTGATACTGATACTATTGCTTTGATTGATCCCGGTTCCACGTATATTTATATATGCACAAAATTTGTGTCTGTCAAAAATATAATTGTTGGATAACCTGAATTTGTGGTTAAAGTTTCAAACCCTGTAACGCCTGAATTTTGGGCCTAGATGAATTGGGCTTTGGGTCTCATAAAATTTTTAAGTGACCAAGAAAATGACACATGACATGTTGGCTTTAAGGGTTTAAGGAATTTGAAGTGTCTAGGTATGTTGGAAAAGTTCTAGGTTCGAGTTTTGTGGTGAAGGAAATTTAATTTAATTATTAAAGGAATCAGGGTTGGGAGTAGTTGGGCTTTTAAATAAATATAGAGGAAAATGGCATAAAAAGGCCTTGTGGAGGAGTGGTTAAGTGACGCCACTTAGGGTGTAGGGAGGTGGCATTAGTGGCTAGCAAGGGATCCAAGGTTTGAATCCTAGCTTAGTATTTTTAGGAGCTTAAGTTTGGGCCTTCTAAAAGGTTTTAAGTGGTGTGAAGATGGACTCTAAGGGGAGTGTTCAGAAGAGAAAAGTTAAGAAATAGATTGGGGAGTTATCAGGGAGAAAAACAAGGAGATGAGAAGGGGGAAGTGATGAAGCCGAAATGGGAATTTAACCATGAGGAATTCGACTATAGGGGCTATAAATAGGTGTTGAATGCAAGGTTTCCAGGCTAATTCCAAAATCTTTGTCACCTTGTTACCGGAAACCCTTTTCTCTTCAAGATCCAAAAAGTTGAAAACCTTTACTTCTTTCTTTCTCTTCTTGTGTCGATTTTCTATTCCTCTTCTACTGAGGTTGTTGATTCATTTTTTTAAGTTTATCCCACTTCTTCTTTCTTGAAGCTGAATAACTCTCTTTTTCCATACAAATCGTAAGGGCAGAAACTTTATTGCCCGAATACTCTTGGTGCCGCCAGTGCCCTTTCTAATCGGTCAAGCCTAGTGTAAGTGCTTTGTTCTCATAATCAATTTTGCTAAGAATCTATTACGCTATTCTTCCCTCACTCTTTCTAATCAACTTTGGTAGGAAATAAGTATCGGATCTCGGGTTTTAACTCTCTGTCGAATTGCTCCTTAGGTGTTTTGCGGTTTTGGTAAGTATTCCTCTCTTATTGACTAAGGTTGGCCGAATGATTTTAAGTGAGATAATGAGGTGAATTATGTTGGATGCTAGTCTCCTAGTATTTGGTTTTAAAGAGTAAGATTAATGCAGATTTAAGGAGTACGTGATCAAGGTAAAGCTATTAGGGATTGGTGTTCAAGGTAAGGTTGAGGTGAGGTTTCGATTTTTTTGGGTAAAATATGTATTAAGCATACGATTAATGGAAGGATGATATCATTTGTAGGTTGGTAACTAAGGGAATCACAGCACACTTGCTTACCACATGTGTACATACACTACACACACAAGTAGATCGACAAAAGCCGAAAAGCTGAAATGCCAAAAAGCCAAAATGTCAAAAAGCCGAAAGTTTGGCTGCGGTAGCCTTGCTAGTGTGCGAACACTCGTGAGGAGGAAAATGATAGGTTGACTGAGGCCCATGGGAAATTCCATGGACTTGGGTTGTGAATAGGCCAAATGGTCCGGAATGGGCTAAATGGGCTCGAAGGGCTGTTGGGCCCATAATAGTCAAAATTGGATAAGCATTGCTATGTGATAGAAAATTTATACGTGAGCATGAATATAATGTGATTTGGGCCGGATGGGCCATATAAATGAGATTAGGCCTAATGGGCCATATGAATGTGAATTGGGCCTGATGGGCCATATGAACATGAATTGGGCTATATGGGCCATATAAGTGAGATTGGGCCTAGTGGGCCATATGCATGTATGTTGGGGTTTTGGGCTTAGTATATGACGACTACTTAAAATTTAATTAAATTGTTGAGACCGTGGACAAGTCATAGGGTTAAGGTGTGGAAACGGGTATATGCATGTCTAGGATTGGATCTAGGGAGAGCTTGGTACTTAAGCGGTCTTAATGACTCACCTCCTCTTCTCTGGAATCCTACCTGGTGCATAGTATTCATTCATCTTAGCTCACGGGATTTGTTAACGGGCGAAGGTAAGTGAAAACCGTATTAAAGGGAAAATTACCGAAATGCCCCTAAGGGAAAAAATGACCAAAATACCCCTAGGTTTTGAATGTAAGTTTTATGGATGTGACATACATATCTGCTGCATACACATGATATTCTGCTTAGGTTGCATATGGGTTGGGAATTATGGAACGGAGGAGTATATGAGGATCGCATGGTTGCTTGACAACCGTGGATCCACCGACGGCTTTTAAGCCCAATATGTAAATGAAGGTAGTTCCACATCCGGGCTTCCATTGATGTGTCGGACGGGTGGGTCGATATTTATATCCCCACATGATGTGACGGGTGACGGAGTTGGTGTGTAGTAGATGGATTATCGGGATGGGATTGCATTGCATGTTTGATGTATGATGATTCTTGAATGCTTGTTTTTCGTCGAGGGTTGTACACACTGAGTTTGCGAAAACTCACCCCCTCTTTTATTTTATTTTCAGGTGATGCTCAGTAGAAGGTTCGTTGTTTGGAGGAACTCTGGGTGGCCCACTAGCAAGATAATTTGGACTTTTTCTTTCTAAAGCATATAAGTTTCTATGTTATTAAGTAATTTTCAAATCAGATTGTTATAGGGCTTCCATTTTATTATTATTTGGATTATTATTTTTATGTGATGTAATTATAAGTAGTTGAACATGATTTCTTAAACTATAGTATGTATTTTCTACGTTTCTGCAACTAAATTTTAAAAAGTGACATATTGTCATCAAATCCTATGTTTTGAACATGTGATTGAAAAGAGTTTTTTTTGTTAATTAGGATTTTTTTTTATTTTAAGAAGGGTTTTCAATGAAAACATGGTTTTCACTAAAACACTTCAATGTGACATGCCGAATTCGGCCATAACGTTCGAGCCGAGTTTGGGGTGTTACAAACCCCTTGGGTCAGCATGTTATGGTGGATAAAATTTGTAAAAATTGCCCATTGATGATAGAGGGTTATTGTTTTCCGGCTAATTTGATGTAATATTTGGAATGGATTGGTTAACCCAACATGATGCAGTGGTAAATTGTAAGCATAAATACGTTATATCAAAGTGTCAGAATGGTAAGTTACTCCGGGTTGAATTTCAGAAACTAGATGGGTTGTCTAATGTGATTTCAGCAATATCAGCACAAATATATATTAAAAAGGGGTATAAGGCTTATCTTGCTATTGCACTGGATACCAAAGTATCAAAATTGAAAACCTAGTCGGTGTCGGTTGTTTGTGAGTTTCCTGAGGCATTTCCAGAAGAACTACTTGGTTTACCTCCAGCTAAAGAGGTGGAATTTTCCATAGATCTTGTGCCAGAGACGACGCCAATATCTATAGAACCATATAGAATGGCTCCTACTAAATTGAAAGAGCTGAAGGTACGGTTGCAAAAGTTGATTGATAAAGGATTTACCTAACCCAGCTTTTCACCATGGGGTGCACCGATATTGTTTGTAAAGAAGAAAGATGGATCATTGAGATTATGCATCGACTACAGACAGCTTAATAATTCACAGTAAAGAATAAGTACCCGTTGCTTTGTATAGATGACTTGTTTCATCAATTAAAATGTGTCATAGTATTTTCAAAAATTGACCTACGATCTAGTTACTATCAGCTACGAGTAAAAGATTTAGATGTGCCGAAGATAGCTTTCAGAACCAGATATGGGAATTGCCATTCGGATTAAGAAATGCTCGGGTAGTATTTATGGATTTAATGAACAAAATTTTCAGACCATACCTGGATAGGTTCGTGGTTGTTTTTATTGATGATATTTTGGTTTACTTTCGGGACGTGAATGAGCATGCTGAGCATATGAGAATTGTATTATAAACTCTGCATGAGAAACAACTATATGCTAAATTTAGTAAATGTGAATTTTGGCTGCGGGAAGTTAGTTTCCTTAGACATGTTGCATCTGCAAAGGGTATTCAGGTGGATCCGAACAAAATTTTAGCTATGATAAGTTGGAAGCCACCGAAGAATGTTTCAGAAGTCAGAAGTTTTCTAGGACTAGCAGTATATTATCGGGGATTTGTTAAAAGTTTTCAAAGATAGCTTTTCCGATGACTTGATTGTTGCAAAAATAAGTTAAATTTGAGTGGACTGATAAGTGCTAGCAGAGTTTTGATAGATTGAAAGCTTTACTGGCGGAAGCGCAAGTATTATTCCAACCTGAATCGGGTAAGGAATTTATAGTTTACAGCGATGCGTCATTGAATGGTTTGGGATGTGTATTGATGCAAGATGGTAAAGTAGTGGCTTATGCATCTAGGCAGCTAAAACCGCATGAAAGAAATTACCCGGTACATGATCTTGAATTAGCAGCTATTATTTTTGAATTGAAATTATGGCGGCATTATCTTTTTGGTGAAAAATGTCACATCTTTACAGATAACAAAAGTCTGAAGCATTTAATGACACAGAAAGAACTGAATTTGAGACAATGTAGGTGGTTGGAATTATTGAAAAATTATGATCTCGTTATTGATTACCATCCGGGGAAAGCTAATATAGTTGTAACACCACTAATCCGTATCCGTTGCTGGATTGGGGTTACACGGTGCTACTGACCATATCACAGTTCAGACAAATATCCATTTCATTTCATAACTCGAAATTACAACTTGTGCATATAGAAAACATATGTCACATCATTAACCAAATATTAGACCTATATATATATATAGGTTAAAACTCTTGCACACAAATTGGTTGTACCACATATGAAGCTAACTTCCCTATTATACAAGTCAGTTACTCCTGTAATGTTACCATGTTAATAAATGCAAATTTCATAACTTATACATTAATATGATTTATATGCATCCATCCAAAAATATGTAAATTTAAATGAAGGTAACTAAGCATGTTCGTATTAAGCTTTATGGCAAGTCATATTTATGGTTTAATAAACAATCAGCATATAACAAATGCAACATGTTTCACCAACTCAACTTAAACCATTTTCGAACACAATGACAACTCAATACCAAAACATGAGAAATTCACTATATTTTAAATTTGACATTCCAACATGAATAATAACATCCGCATAAGCTTATAACAAAACCAATTGTGACATATTACATAATTTAATATGCAATCACGCATACATATCTAGTACGTTATAACTTAGCCGAATATGCTATTAATGTGTATTTACATGGTGCGCATCTTACCCTAAAAAATAAAGTCTACATTAGCATTAATTACATACCAAAGCAATTGACCAAATTGCTCATGCAATATATACAACACTTACCATTTAGCAACCGAATAATTTAAACGAGCATACATTCATCAATCACTTTAATTATCACATTACATATTTCCATCAATAACTAACTAATATACCAAGTATATATATTACGCTATTATTGTATCATAGTCGAACCCTATTACCTAGAATTACATACATATACAAGCTTCCATTATCATTTTACCAACAATCAAACTCATTAAAATGCTTTAACCAAATACATGTAAATTAAGACTAAACATAGAAATCAAATTCACATATATACTGCATATTAGTATGAAATACATCCAAAGCAATCAAACATACTTATAACCGATTTTACCATGCCACATTCAAGGTCAAAAACCAATCTTAATATACAATCACATAGCACAATTTGTAATTGTTCATAGCATAAGACATCTTGACCTAAATAGACTTAAACCACAACTAAATTGAAATCAAAGTCAAGCAAGATAGTTAAGCCATTTTTGCTTGGCTAATATAAAAACATTTTCAAAATAACTAACCCCAAAGTTAGCCTATACATGCCGTAATTTAAGTTTAGCTTATAAGGTACCAAAATAGTAGATAGTGTGATGAACTTGGTTGACGGTCCCTGAGCTTGTAGCTTGACTCCAAAATCTATAAAACAGAGTAAACACAATACACAGAGTAAGCTATCACAGGTTAGTAAGTCATAAGTAAATAAATAACCCAATGAAGTTAACAAATTAACTAAGCAAAACCAAATTATTTTATCATTTCACATTTAGATCCAATTGTTTATAAATACATATATTCGTATTATGTATATATATAAACATATAAAATTATTTTCATTTATATTATCTCCTTGACCGAATGTTTGTATAACCAAAATTTATATGTTGACATTTAACCTTCACGGTCGAATATTCATTATATACCTAGTTCACATACGCAAACACAAAACTCATATGGCTTAATATAATTTCATATACATATATTAACCATATCACCGAATATGTATCTCATCATTTGAACACATATACATAAGCACTATCATAACATGCTTATGACTCATTCACAAAACAAATACATATATCTTATACACATATTTTCTTAATTTGCACTTACAGGATTCGTAACAAATAGCCAAGGTTTTTACTTACCTTTTCTCAAGTAGGTGACAAGATAATTCTTACCTGACATATAGCTCGTTTTACACATTCGAACTTATTATACCTTTTCCCAATAAACCATTTGGAATTGGATAGGACACTCGGATAATCACACAAGTCGTACGATGCCAACGTCCCAGACGTGGTATTACATGTAGTCACATATCGATGCCACTGTCCCAGACAGGGTCTCACTCATAAACACATATCGAAATCACATATCGATGCCATGGTCTTACTCGCACACATATATCGGAATCCTATGTCATGAGATCTGTATCCTAACTATTCCTATGGTTCATACGGGGCTTTCGGACATCGTAACTCGGTCGAAACGAATGCTTGCACATGGTTACCAAAATTATTCACATTCGGCAAAAGCATGTATAAATTTATATTTTACATACCAGCATGTGTATTTAGTATTTAACTACAATTAAACACATCTATTTGCTTATAAACTTACATCGGACGTTATAAAACGGAACAGGGCAGCTAGTCGATGAATTTTGTTTTCCCCCGATCCAAATCTGATTTTTTTGGTTCTTGATCTAAACATATTCAAATTAAGCTCTTTCAAACATATTTTCATTCAATTTAGTCCAAAAACACATAAATGGAAAAATTACCATTTTACCCATAACATTTACACTTTTTACAATTTAGTCCCTATTGCACAAAACACAAAATATTCAAAATTTCAAGATACCCATGTTTGGCTAAATATTCATAGTGTTCATACAAGCCCATATATTTTATTTATTTCACATTTTACTCCCTCAAATTATTATTTTTGCAATTTAGTCCTAATTACTCAAAATCATCAAAAACTCCAATACAAAATATGGTAATTTAAAAGATATCTTTCATATTTCATCATCAAACATCAAAAATCACAAACTATCAACAATGGAACAACTCAAAATATTCATCAAAATAAAAAATTAAAGCTTGGGTCTTGAAGATTACTAAGCAACGATCTTAAAAACGTAGAAACTATAAAAAAATTGAGCTAAGCACGTACCTTGATTGAGCTTGAGAATGGCCGAACTAGGTTTTTCTTTTCTCTTTTCTCTGTTTTAGTTTCGGCTATGGTGGAAAGAAAATATGAGCACTATTGTTTCATGATATATTTTATAATATATTGATTGCGTGATTCGTAACAAGTAATAAATATTTATAATGAAGATCAAACCTAGACTAACTATTATCACGACGAAAAGGCAAGCGCACCTATCGAACA
Organism: Gossypium hirsutum; assembly: GCF_007990345.1. Classification (NCBI taxonomy): domain Eukaryota; kingdom Viridiplantae; phylum Streptophyta; class Magnoliopsida; order Malvales; family Malvaceae; genus Gossypium; species Gossypium hirsutum. The sequence continues at coordinate 92,283,492 of NC_053433.1, read as the reverse complement.
ATAGTATAGTAATGGCAAGACCGGGATATCGTACCCAAGGGAACCAAAAGTACTAGTAATAACTATCTTTTTATTATTTAACCTAGAAATAAAGAGGGGTTATTTATTAAACTAATTAACTAAACTAATTAACTAATTAAACTAAAGCAAAGAGAAAATTTGGAAAAAAACTTGAAGAAAAGTAATTGATAAAGACGACACCCAAGGAGGAATCCACCTAGATTTCACTGGTTATCTGACTCTAAACCAGACGATTTATTCACTTGACTTGATCGTGAGACTCCCTAACCTATATTATTATCTCTTTCAAGACTAATAACGTCTAACCCCCAGTTGAATTAACTGAAATCTCTTTCTTAATTAAAACCCCTAGGGAAGCAGTAAATCGATCTATGGACTCCCATATTAGGTTTCACCCTAATCCGACAAAATCTCGTAACCCTATTTTTAGGCGTTCGATGAACTCCGCTTAATTATGCCAAATCTACTCTTAGACAGGAACTTTTGCTCCTCTGCATAAGCACATCAAATCATGAATCAATACCCGGAATATTAACTCAAGCATTAAGAACACATAATTAAGAACAAATCAAGTATTTATCATACAGTTCAGATAATAATAACAAGATCCATCATGGTTTCAACCCCCTTAGGTATCTAAGGGGTTTAGTTCATAATAAAATAAGAGTACATCTCAAAAGTATGAACATAACAAAACATAAAGAAAACTCTAAAACCCCTGAAGGAATTCTGAGAGAGATCTTTAGTCTTGGAGTAGCTTCGGCTTTTAGGATGGATCGTCTGGCTTCATTCAAGTAATTCCCGGCATGTGGTTTTGTAATCCAGAAAAGTTCTGAAGGGGACCCCCTTTCTAAGTCATACTTAGGGTGTTTATATAGGCTTTGGATTGGCTTTCTTCCTCCCTAAGTATCCCTTTCCGTGTAAAATACAGCTTCTTGAAAAAGGGACACGCCTGTGTGCCACGGCCGTGTGACGTGATTGCCAGGCCGTGTTTAATCCATTAAATTGCACACGGCCGTGTGGGTCAATGGCCAGGCTTAGGCCGTGTCATCTTTTTGATTTGGTCCGTTTTGTCCCTTTTTTGCTCGTTTTTGGCTCCTTTTGACTCTTGGTGCTCTTCTGAGTACAAAACATGAAATAACCGAATTAAGAGCACCAAAATCCACAAATCTAGTAATAAACATCCATAAATATGCTAAGTATTTGGGGTAAAAATATGTATAATTTGGCGTTTATCATATATTAACTTATATTATTTGTTTACTAATTTACCTTTAATGAACTTATATTAAAACCATATTTTGCAAGCCTATTGCCGTCCATATAATAAACTTATGGGTTATTTTCCATTTAAAAGCTTCCACTTATAAAGCCAATAACAAATCAACCCTTTATAAATTAAACTACCAAATTTTCAATTTATGCGATTAAGTCCTTTTATTAAATCGGACACTCAAACAATAAAATTAAATCACGAAAATTTTAAAAATATAAATTCACACAAAATAAACATAGAAAATAATTTTTAAATATTTTTTAGACTCAGATTCGTGGCCAGAAACCACCGTTCTGATTAGGGTCTAAATCGGGCTGTTACAACTCTCCCCCTAGGGATTTTCGTCCCCGAAAATCTTACCGGTGAATAGGTTCGGATAGCGTTCTCTCATTGTATCTTCTGGCTCCCACGTTGCTTCTTCAACCCCATGTTTATGCCACAGTGCTTTAACTAATGAAAATTTCTTATTTCGCAACTCTTTAATCTCACAAGCTAGAATACGAATCAGTTCTTCCTCGTATGTCATACCGGGATTAATCTCAACCTCAGTTGGACTAATCACATGTGAAGGGTCAGACCGATATCTACAGAGCATCGAAACATGGAATACATTGTGCATCTTTTCTAACTCAGTTGGCAACGATAATCTGTAAGCAACTAGCCCGATATGCTCTATAATTTCATACGGTCCAATGAACCTCGGACTCAATTTACCTTGACGACCAAATCTAAGTATTTTCTTCCATAGTGAGACTTTCAAGAAGACTTTATCTTTGATCTGAAACTCTATATCTTTACATTTCAAGTCCGCATATGATTTCTGATGATTGATGCTGCTTTTAAACTTTCACGGATTACTTTCACTTTCTGCTCAGTTTCTTTGATCAAGTCAACCTCGTGTATCTTATTTTCACTAACCTCAGTCCAGTACAATGGTGTACGACATTTACAACCTCATAAGGTGACATTTTTATACTCAATTGAAAGCCATTATTATACGCAAATTCAATCAGAGGTAGGTATCATTCCCACGTACCTTCAAACTTGAGAATGCAACATCTCAACATATCCTCAAGTATCTGAATAATTCGTTCAGACTGGCCATCTGTTTGCTGATGGAAAGCAGTACTAAAATGTAATTTCATACCCAGTGCATCTTGTAGTTTCTTCCAAAACCGCGATGTAAATCTCGGATCTCTATCTGAAACAATAGACATAGGCACACCATGTAATCTCACAATCTGAGAAACATACAATTCAGCCTGCTTATCCAGCGAGTAGTCTGTATGTATCCGGAAAAAATGAGCCGATTTAGTCAATCTACCCACAATAACCTAGATTGCATCTTTCTTGCTCTGTGTTAACGGTAAACCAGATATAAAATCCATAGTAACTCTGTCCCACTTCCACTCAGGTATCATGATAGGTTGAAGCAACCCAGAAGGTACCTGATGTTCAGCTTTTACTTGTTGACAGACTAAACATCTTGCAACAAAGTCAGAAATGTCTCGTTTCATACCATGCCACCAATAAAGTTGTTTCAGATCATTATACATCTTCGTACCACTTGAGTGAACAGATGACTGACTGCTGCGAGCTCCATTCAAAATCATCTGAATCAACTCTGAATTCCTCGGAAAACATATTTGGTTTCTGAATCTCAAACAACCACCAGCATCAACTCTAAATTCTGAATCAGTATCTGTATCACTCTGAGCTCGTTTTGCTAATAATTCATTATCAACTTTCTGGGCATCACAAATTTGTTGAACAAATAACGGTCTAGCTTTCAATTCAACTACTTTCGAACCATCATCAGACATGGCCATATGCGCATTCATTGCACACAAAGCAAACAGTGATTTTTGGCTTAAAGCATCAGCAACAACATTAGCCTTTCCCGGGTGATAGTCAATCACAAGCTCGTAGTCTTTTAGCAATTCTAACCATCGACATTGTATCAAGTTCAGATCTTTCTGAGTCATCAAATATTTCAGACTTTTATGATCAGAATAAACATGACATTTCTCACCGAACAGATAGTGACACAAAATTTTCAATGCGAACATAATAGCTGCCAATTCCAGGTCATGTGTCGGATAGTTCTTTTCATGTAGTTTCAACTGTCTCGAGGCATAAGCTATAACTTTGCCTTCCTGCATCAAAACACAACCCAAACCATTTAAAGATGCGTCACTATAAATAACAAATTCTTTACTCGATTCTGGATGAACTAATACTGGAGCTTCGGTCAAAAGGACTTTCAACTGATCAAAGCTTTTCTGGCACTTCCGTGACCACTCGAACTTAACATCTTTCTGCAATAGCTTCGTCATTAGAGCTGTAACCATAGAGAAACCCTTCACGAATCGTCTATAATAACTAGCAAGTCCCAAAAAGCTTTGGACTTCAGAAACTTTCTTCGGAGGTTTCCAATCAAGTATAGCTGATACCACATGACCCAGAAAACTGACTTCGCTTAACCAAAACTCACATTTTATGAACTTCGCATACAACTTCTTATCTCACAATGTCTGTAACACAAGTCTCAAGTGTTCGGCATGTTCAGTTTCATCTTGAGAGTAGATCAAAATGTCGTCTATAAACACAACCACAAACCGGTCTAGATACGGTCTGAAGATCTGATTCATCAAATCCATGAAAATAGCAGGTGCATTAGTGAGTCCAAACGGCATAACTAAAAACTCATAGTGTTCGTACCTCGTTCTGAAAGCAGTCTTTGGCACATCGGAGTCTTTAACTCGCAACTGATAGTAGCCCGATCAAAAATCTATCTTTGAAAACACTGTAGCCCATTTTAGTTGGTCAAACAGATCGTCAATCCGTGGCAATGGATACTTATTCTTTATAGTCACCTTATTAAGCTGTCTATAATCAATGCACATTCTCATAGTTCTATCTTACTTTTTCACAAATAGTACTGGTGCACCCCAAGGAGAGAAACTCGGTCACGTAAAACCTTTATCTGTCAATTTTTGCAACTGAGCTTTCAATTCTTTTAATTCTGTAGGTGCCATTCTGTACAAAGCTATGGATATCGGAGTCGTCCCAGACATTAACTCAATACCAAACTCTACTTCCCGAATAGGTGGCAAACCCGGTAATTCTTCAGGAAATACATCTGGATACTCACATACAACAGGTACTGATTCTATGTTTCTTTCAGCCATTTTACTGTCAAGCACGTAGGCAAAATAAGTTTCACACCCTTTTCTCACATATTTCTGAGCTAGCATTGAAGAAATTACTGCTGGTAAACTATACAAATCACTAGATTCAATCTGAATAACCTCATCATTCTGACTCCGTAGATCAATGGTCTTTCTCTTGCAGTTCATAACAGCATCATGTAATGTCAACCAGTCCATGCCCAGAATTATGTCAAACTCATCAAATGGCAGCAACATCAAGTTAGCCGAAAAGCACAAATCTCGAACCATCAAGGGACAATTCTTACACATTTTGTCAACCATAACACACCGACCCAAAGGGTTTGACACTCTAATCACAAACTCAGTAGACTCTACAGGCAGAGTCTTGTTAAATACTAATGTCTCACGCACATAAGAATGAGTCGAACTAGGATCAACCAATGTAATTACATTAGTATCATAAAGAATGAATGTACTGGTAATAACATCCGGGGATGAAGCCTCTTGTCGCACGCGAATAGCATAGGCTCTGGCAGGTGCACGAGCCTCAGATATGACTGTTGTATCTTTATTTCCTCTTTGACTGCTACTCGCATTACCCGCATTTCTAGGTAGTCTACCTCGAGCCGCAATATTACCCAATCTCAAGTTTTGCACAGGATTCTCTTCAGCTAACCTTGGGCAATCTCGAATATAGTGATCCGTCGATCCTCATTTAAAACATGCCCGATCATGCAATCTACAACTGTCGGGATATCGTTTACCATAGTGTTTACACTCGGGTTCATTTGATCTAACATTACCCACACTGGCTACTGAGGTAGCTCTCGAACTCACCAATGGTCTATTCTGGTCTCATTAAGAATAACCCGAAGTGGCTTTTGAATAGCTGAAACCATCTCGGAACTTCTTTGGTGCCGACTAGATTGACTTACTGAATGATCTCTTACACGAGTCTCTAGCTTCAAAATCAGCTTTTTTTTTCTTTCCGAAGCTCTTTAGCTTTGAGTACTACGAACTCTTTTATCTCAAGTATCCCAACTAATGGTTTAATGTATTCATTCAGCCCATCTTCGAATCTTTTACACATTATGGCTTCGGTGGAAACACACTCTCGAGCATACTGACTAAGTCTCACAAATTTTCGCTCATACTCTGTCATGGTCATCCGACCCTGTTTCAGCTCCAGAAATTATTTTCTCTTCTGATCAATAAATCTCTGGCTGATATACTTCTTACGGAACTCAGTCTGGAAGAATTCCCAAGTCACTCGCTCTCTCAGAACTACCGATACTAGGGTATTCCACCAGTGATATACTGAATCTCGAAGCAATGATATGGCACATTTCAAACATTCATCTGGGGTACAGGATAGCTCATCAAACACACGGATGGTATTATCAAGCCAGAACTCAGCTCGTTTAGCATCATCATCAACAGTAGCTTTAAACTCTTCAGCCCCATGTTTTCTGATTTTATCAACAGGTGGCTTATACAATATCAACGGATCACTTACTTGAGGTACAACAGACATCGAAGATGGATTAGTCGGGGGTGGAGGTTATTGTGCAGCCAGGTTAGTCTGGATATACTGAGTAAACCAGTCATTCATCATTTGGTAAAAGGCTTGTCTAGCCTCTCCTTCCTGATTACTCGAAATCGGTCTAGAATCAACCGGTACTGTCCCTTGCGTGGGAGCAGATGCTACACTCTCGACATCATCAACTATAGCTCTGTCGGGGATCCATTTACTATATGAAAACACATTTCAAATGTCAGAAGTCATCACACTATCGCAGTATATAATATGGCATGTATAGCTAGACTCACACACGCTACGTTAGTCCTAAAACTGACTAAACTGTAGTTTTAATACCAATAAAATGTAACACCCCTAACCCGTATCCTTTACCGGATTGGGGTTACACGGTGCTACCGATCATATCACAGTTCAGACAAATATGCATTTCATTTCATAACTCGAAATTACAACTTGTGCATATACAAAACATATGTCACATCATTAACCGAATATTAGACCTATATATATATAGGTTAAAACTCTTGCACACATATTGGTTGTACCATATATGAAGCTAACTTCTGTATTATACAAGTCATTTACTCATGTAATGTTATCATGTTAATAAATGCGAATTTCATAACTTATATATTAATATGATTTATATGCATCCATAAGAAAATATGTAAATTTAAATGAAGGTAACTAAGCATATTCGTATTGAGCTTTATGGCAAGTCATATTTATGGTTTAATAAACAATCAGCATATAACAAATGCAACATGTTTCACCAACTCAACTTAAACCATTTTCGAACACAATGACAACTCAATACCAAAACATGCAAAATTCACTATATTTTAAATCTGACATTCCAACATGAATAACAACATCCGCATAAGATTATGATAAAACCAATTGTGACATATTACATAATTTAATATGCAATCACGCATACATATCTAAGACATTATAACTTAGCCGAATATGCTATTAATGTGTATTTACATGGTGCGCATCTTACCCTAAAAAAATAAAGTCAATATTAGCATTAATTACATACCAAAGCAACTGACCAAATTGCTCATGCAATACCTACAACACTTACCATTTAGCAACTGAATAATTTAAACTAGCATACATTCATCAATCACTTTAA
>NC_053433.1:91840731-91975841 GCF_007990345.1 Gossypium hirsutum | reverse complement strand
TGTGTTTTATTGCATAAATTGTTGTGTGCAGTAATATGGAATTGCTTAATTGCATAGGATGTGAATGATTCAAAAACTATAGTTAGAAGATGATAGATAATAGGATATTAATAATAGGTGAGAAGCATGGCATCAAATGCCATAAATCATGGTGGCGCCAAGGTGATGACTCCACTCATCTTTTATTTTTTTTGTGACAAATGGAATAAAGGAAAAAAAAAATGGGTGTCATACTTGCCATCTCCTAGCGAAAAACCAAGAAAAGAAGGGAAAAAAAACTTGGAAAGAATTCGGCCATTGCTTGTGCCTAGGAGGAGTGTTTGATGTTGTGGCATGAAAATGAGGGAGTTTGAATGCTTAATAAGGAGGGAAGAAGGAGTGTTCATGTTTCTTTCTTTTGCAATTGTTCTAACTAGAGGAAGAAGAGGAAGCAGATTCGGCCAAGGTGGTCTTTAAGTGGATTAAGGTATGTTAATGCTCTATCATTGAAAATCTTTGTATATTTGGAGTGGCCATCAAGTATAGAAGCTAGCTCATGGCAAATGTTCTCTTTTTGTAAAGTTAAGAGATGACATTCGGCCATGGATGTTGTATTTCTTTGATGTCGTTTTTGATGCTTTAGGGTATTGAGGGTTGATTATAGATGAGGTGAGTTTCTTGATTTAAATTTGATGGATGTTAAGCTAGTTAGGCAACCAAAGGTTCAATATTTTGTTATGTGGTTATATGTGCATTTCGGCCATGGTCTTTGTTTGAATTTGAGATTTGTAATGTGATTTTCCTAAATTGTCTATGAATTTTTGGTTGTTGATTCCATGGTAATGGTATATTGAATCCATGACTTGAATCCATGAAAATTTAGTAAGGTTGCATTCGGCAACTTGCTTGGAATTAAAAATTGATGTCTAAGCTTAGGTGATTTCGATGATGATATATATATATTCATAAGTATATTTAGTTGATTCGGCTTTGGTAGTTGCATGAGGTTATTAGCCGAATATACTAACATACATATACATGTGAAATCGGATTGTAAATATTTAGCAAGGTGGTTAAACTAGTTAAATTATTGATTTAGCTCAAGGAGTTAAAGGAGGTGAATCGAGCAAGGGCAAAGAAAAGGTTATCGAGTAGCCGAGTTGGAATCGTCTTACCCAACACGAGGTAAGTCATTAAGCATGTAGTTGGTGTTATTTCAAATGGTCATAATGTTTATGTATTGATGCTGAATGGAATGAATAAATATACATATATATATGCATGTACGTATATGATGATGAAATTGTTGAATGAAAAGAAAAGAGGTAAGATGTACTGAGTTGTTGATCTCGGCACTAAACGTGCGGGATAACCATTTATGACCATGAGATGGCGCTAAGTGCGCGGGATAAATTGTATAGCACTAAGTGTGCGATATGACTATGTTGCACTAAGTGTGCGAAATGAATATGATGCACTAAGTGTGCGAATTGACCATGCGGCACTAAGTGTGCGAGTTTGACTATGTAGCACTAAGTGTGCGATTTGATTACGTAGCACTAAGTGTGCGAGATGATATATAGCATGAGTGTGCGGCTCAATATACATTCGTGAATCATTATGGACACTATGTGTGCGACACTATTGAGTCGATCGCGGACAGCGGATCGGGTAAGTGTCTTGAGTACATGGCTAATAGGGCTATGCTTATACTTGGTGTGAGCTCGGTAAGTTGAACCTATGTGACAAATATACTTGAAGTCACGTACATAAAATTTATCGTAGAATGGGTGAAAGGCCGTTTAGTTGTATGTTTGTAACGAAAATAAAATGATTTATGAAAATGCCTCGAATATCCTATTGATGAGTATGTGGATTGTGAATGCATAAATTGGTATGAAATTGAATCGATAGGTTGGAGGAACTATGGTATGGTTCGGTATGGATGGAGTAAATTGTCTCGTTCCATTTTGTTTCCTCTTGTGATAATGTTATTGATGGATGGTAGTGCATTGCTTTTGACTTACTGAGTTATAAACTCACTCGGTGTTTCCTTGTCACCCATTATAGGTTGCTTGGATTCATCTATTTTTGCGGGGTCAGGCCGTCATCGAAGTCATCACACCGGATAGCAAGTTTTGGTATTTTCTTCTTAGTTGGCTTAGAAGAACATTTTGGCATGTATAAGCTATTACGTTGTGTTTGAATTTTGGCATGTAAACTTTAAGCCATGCGAAAATGGCACGAATGTTCGATTGAGTTGGATCAAGGGTAGGCATGAGATGGACCTAGTTACTTTCGTAACAGACGCTGGCAGCAGCAGTGTCATGAGATTGAAAAATCACTAAAAATAGTAGGAGTGGAATTAATTGATGAATAAATTATGTAATCGAAGCTCGATGAGTCTGCTTTCATGAGGAAGTAACGAAAGATCATATGAGCAGTATATTAAGAGATAATCAGATTATAGTGGGACAGGGCCAGAACGGTTTCTGGATTCCCTGCTCCGACTTTGGAAATTCATTACAAATTAACCAGAGATAATTAGGGGTCGTACCATATATGTACAGATTCCTCTCTGAGTCTAGTTTTCATAGAAACAAACGGCATCAGTATTGAAGCCCCGTGTAGGGAGATATCCAAGTCGTAATGGGAAAAGGTCAGTGTAGTCGATCCCTGCAACATGGGAGACTTTGACTAATAAACTGTACTAATTGGCCCAACCAAAAATTCTAGAAAAAAATACATATATGGGCACATGAGTCTAGTTTCTGGGAAAAATTACGAAACTGATTTTTGAGTTACGAAACTCAAGATATGATTTTTAAAACGACTAGTACACAGATTGGGCAGTGTCTGGAAAATAAATTTTGTAAGGGGTTAAAGTCAGTTAACACCTCGTGTTCGACTCCGGTGTCGGTTTCGGGTTCGGGGTGTTACATTTAATTGGTATCAGAGCTATGGTTTAGTTGGTTCTAGGACTACCATAGCACGTATGAGTCTAGCTATACATGCCTTAATGTTAATGTTTAAAAGGGTGATGACTTCTGACGGTTGAAATGTTTTTGTTTGATTAGTAAATGGATCCCGGTGAAGAAAGAACCCTAGCGGATGACGTTGAGAGCGTAGCGGCTGCTCCTGCACAAGGGACGCCGCCTGTTGAACCTCAGTCATCTGCGAATAATCAAGGTGAGGGGGCTAAACAAGCCTTCTTTACCATGATGAATGAGTGGGTCGCACAATATGCCCGAACCAACCCGGCTGTCCAACAATTCCCAAATTTGAATAATCCACCCCAAGAGCCTGTAATGCCATCAGTCGCTGATCCTGTGAGGCTAATTAAGCCACCTGTAGACTTGATTAGGAAGCGTGGGGCCGAGGAGTTCAAGGCCATAGTAACTGATGATGCCGAAAGGGCCGAGTTCTGGCTTGATAACACCATTCGGGTGTTCGATGAATTGTCATGCACACCCGATGAATGTCTAAAATGTGCTGTATCTTTGTTGCGAGACTCAGCCTACTATTGGTGGAGGACCTTGATTTCCATAGTCCCGAACGAGCGAGTAACTTGGGACTTCTTTCAAACGGAATTCCGGAAGAAATTTATTAGCCAACAGTTCATTGATCAGAAGCGTAAGGAGTTCTTGGAACTCAAGCAAGGCCGTATGACTGTATCTGAATACGAACATGAATTCGTAAGACTCAGTAGGTATGCCCGGGAGTGTGTAGCTGATGAGGTTGTTATGTGCAAAAGATTCGAGGAAGGATTGAATGAAGATTTAAAGCTACTAATGGGTATTTTGGAAATAAAGGAATTCGTAACACTAGTCGAACGAGCCTGCAAGGCGGAAGAACTTGGAAAGGAGAAGAGGAAGGCTGAATTTGAAGCTAGAGATTATCGTAAAAGATCGACGGGTAAAGCTCCGTTCTCAGCTGTAAAGAAGTTCAGGGAGGACATTAATAAGTCGAGGGCGACTGCGGGAATTTCCATCAGGGCAAGACCATCGATGGGCTCCCGAGCTACTTCGGTAGCTAGTGTGGGCAATAATCGTCACGAGAAACCTGAATGTCCCCAATGTGGAAGACGACACCTAGGTGAATGTTGGGGCAAGTCTACTAGCAGGGCCTGTTACGGATGCGGTTCGAAGGACCACTTCATTAGAGATTGCACGGAGCTGGATGAGAAGAATAAGATTCAAGGTGCAAGACCTAGTGGAGTGACATCTAGAGGTAGACCACCGAGAATTTTAGGAGGCAGGGGTGGTAGTCAAAGGGGGGCCTCTGATACGGCCGATCGAGCTGAGAACCGTACTACTGCTAGAGCTTATGCCATTCGCGCACGAGAGGAGGCATCCTCCCCCGACGTCATCACTGGTACCTTCACTCTCTTTGATACTAATGTGATTGCATTAATTGACCCTGGTTCTACTCATTCATATGTATGCGAAACCTTAGCAACCAGTAAGACTCTACCTGTTGAGTCTACTGAGCTCGTAATTCGAGTATCAAACCCTTTGGGTCAATGCGTACTTGTTGATAAAGTGTGTAAGAGATGCCCTCTAATAATCCGAGAATCCTGTTTTCCGGCCGATTTGATGCTTTTGCCGTTCGACGAGTTGATGTTATTCTTGGTTTGGATTGGTTAACCGCGCATGATGCCGTTGTGAATTGCAAAAGCAAGACTATCGATTTGAGGTGCGCAAATAACGAAATAATCCGAGTTGAGTCTGCGGACTTAAGGGGGTTGCCAGCTGTAATATCAGCAATGTTGGCCCAGAAATATGTAAGGAAAGGGTGCGAAGCATACCTCGCGTATGTACTTGATGACAAGGAGTTAGAAAAGAAACCCGAATCGGTGCCGGTGGTTTGTGAATACCCGGATGTTTTTCCTGAAGAGTTACCGGGTTTGCCACCTGTTCGGGAGGTAGAGTTTGGTATTGAGCTTGTACCTGGAACTACGCCAATTTCGATCGCTCCGTATCGTATGGCACTAACCGAGTTAAAAGAGTTGAAAGCTCAGTTGCAAGAATTGACGGATAGAGGTTTCGCTCGACCGAGTTTCTCACCTTGGGGTGCACCAGTATTGTTCGTGAAAAAGAAGGACGGAACCAAGAGGTTGTGCATTGACTATCGTCAACTGAATAAAGTGACGATAAAGAATAAGTATCCGTTACCGCGTATTGATGATCTGTTCGATCAATTAAAGGGAGCATCGGTGTTTTCAAAGATAGATTTGAGATCGGGTTATTATCAGTTGCGGATTCGAGATTCGGACGTACCCAAAACTGCTTTCAGAACGAGGTACGGTCACTACGAGTTCTTAGTGATGCCGTTTGGGCTCACTAATGCCCCTGCGGTGTTTATGGATTTGATGAATCGGATCTTCAGGCCGTATTTGGATCGGTTCGTAGTTGTGTTTATTGATGACATCTTGGTCTATTCAAGAGATGAGACCGAACATGCTGAGCATCTGAGGCTAGTGTTGCAAATTTTGCGGGATAAGCAGTTATATGCTAAGTTCAGTAAGTGTGAGTTCTGGTTAAGAGAGGTTAGCTTCTTGGGTCATGTGGTATCCGCATCGGGTATTCGGGTTGACCCGAGCAAAATTTCAGCCATACTTAACTGGAAGCCTCCGAGAAATGTTACCGAAGTCCGGAGCTTTCTAGGGCTCGCCGGTTATTACCGACGATTTGTCAAAGGTTTCTCGATGATAGCCACACCAATGACGAAGTTGCTTCAAAAGGATGTTAAGTTCGAATGGACGGAGAAATGTCAGAAAAGCTTCGATCAACTGAAAACTCATTTGACTGAAGCTCCAATTTTGGTGCAACCCGAATCGGGTAAAGAGTTTGTCGTTTATAGTGACGCATCCCTACTTGGGTTGGGTTGCGTATTGATGCAAGAAGGTCGAGTTGTGGCCTATGCGTTAGGACAATTGAAGCCACACGAGAGAAATTATCCGACCCATGATCTCGAACTAGCCGCCATTGTGTTTGCATTGAAAATATGGCGACATTATTTGTTTGGTGAGAAGTGCCATGTGTTTTCGGATCACAAAAGTCTCAAATATTTGATGACTCAACGAGACTTGAATCTGCGACAAAGACGTTGGCTTGAGTTGTTGAAAGATTACGAGCTTGTCATTGATTACCACCCGGGAAAGGCTAATGTGGTTGCGGACGCCTTAAGCCGGAAATCACTGTTTGCTTTGCGAGCGATGAATGTACACTTGTCTGTTCTACCTGACAATGTGTTAGTAGATGAATTAAAAGCCAAACCATTATTGACTCATCAAATTCGTGAAGCTCAGAAAGTCGATGATGAATTGGTTGCAAAACGAGCTGAGTGAGTTCCGAACAAGGAATCGGAGTTTCAGATTGATGATGATGGTTGTTTGAGGTTTAGAAGTCGTTTGTGCGTTCCAAGGAATTCGGAACTCATTCCGATGATCCTGAACGAAGCCCATTGTAGCTGAATGTCAATTCACCCGGGGAGCACGAAAATGTACAACGACTTGAAACGTCGGTTTTGGTGGCATGGTATGAAGCGAGACATCTCCGACTTTGTTTCGAGATGTTTAATATGTCAATAAGTGAAAGCGGAACATCAAGTGCCTTCAGGGTTACTTCAGCCGATCATGATACCCGAGTGGAAATGGGACCGAGTCACAATGGACTTTGTGTCCGGACTGCCATTGTCCGCAAGTAAGAAGGATGCGATTTGGGTTGTTGTTGATAGGCTGACTAAGTCGGCTCACTTTATCCCTGTGCGTACGGATTTTTCATTGGATAAACTAGCCGAATTGTATGTTTCTCAGATTGTGAGATTACATGGAGTACCTATTTCTATCGTGTCGGATAGAGATCCGAGATTCACCTCGCGATTTTGGAAGAAATTGCAAGAAGCTTTGGGTACCAAGCTGCATTTTAGCACCGCTTTTCATCCCCAAACCGATGGTCAATCCGAGCGGATAATTCAGATACTCGAGGATATGCTGAGATGCTGCATCCTTGAGTTTAGTGGTTCATGGGAACGGTATGTACCTTTGATCGAATTCGCTTACAACAATACTTTCCAATCAAGTATTAAGATGGCACCTTACGAGGCTTTGTACGGTCGTAAATGCCGTACACCATTGTTTTGGACTGAGCTCGGTGAAAGTAAAATTTTCGGAGTTGATTTGATTAAAGATGCCGAACAGAAAGTAAAGGTAATCCGTGAAAGTCTGAAGGTAGCCACAGATCGTCAGAAATCGTATGCGGATTTGAAAAGAAAAGACATTGAATATCAGGTTGGAGACAAAGTATTTCTCAAAGTTTCACCCTGGAAGAAGGTGCTTAGATTTGGTCGTAAGGGCAAATTGAGTCCGAGGTTCATCAGTCCGTACGAAGTATCCGAACGAGTTGGACCCGTTGCATACCGATTAATTTTGCCCCCTGAACTCGAAAAGATTCACAACGTTTTTCATGTCTCGATGCTTCGACGATATAGGTCCGATCCATCGCACGTAATTCCTCCATCGGAGATCGAGATTCAATCTAATTTAAGTTACGAAGAAGAACCAGTTCGTATTTTAGCACATGAAGTAAAAGAACTACGAAACAGGAAAATCTCATTAGTGAAAGTACTGTGGCATAGACACGGAATTGAAGAAGCCACTTGGGAACTTGAGGACTCTATGAAGGATCGATATCCAAATTTATTTACCGGTAAGATTTTCGGGGACGAAAATTTCTTATGTGGGGGAGAGTTGTGACAACCCAAATTAGACCCTGGTCGGAATGTGGTTTCGAGACCACATTACCGAGCCAAAAATTTATTTTCGTGTTTTAATTGCATAAATTGTTGTGTGACAGTGAATATATGAGAAATTAAATGCTTAATATTAGCATTAGGATTGTGAATTAATTCAAAAAGGACCTAGTTGACGAAGTTAGAAAAGATGATAGATGAATTATAAGGATTAATTAATAATAGGGTGAGGAAGCATGGCTTTGCATGTCAAATTGCCCATAAAATTCATGGTGGCCGGCCAAGGAGTGATGATGCTCCACTCATTCTAATTTAATATGTTTTCTTTTGGTGAACAAATGATGGGGATAATAATAGGAAAGGGAACAAAAAAAATGGGTGTCATACTTGCCATCTCCTAGCCGAAAAACCAAGAAAAAGAAGGGAAAAAAAACTTGGAAAGAATTCGGCCATTGCTTGTGCCTAGGAGGAGTGTTTGATGTTGTGGCATGAAAATGAGGGAGTTTGAATGCTTAATAAGGAGGGAAGAAGGAGTGTTCATGTTTTCTTTCTTTTGCAATTGTTCTAACTAGAGGAAGAAGAGGAAGCAAGATTCGGCCAAGGTGGTCCTTTAAGTGGATTAAGGTATGTTAATGCTCTATCATTGAAAATCTTTGTATATTTGGAGT
Organism: Gossypium hirsutum; assembly: GCF_007990345.1. Taxonomy (NCBI): domain Eukaryota; kingdom Viridiplantae; phylum Streptophyta; class Magnoliopsida; order Malvales; family Malvaceae; genus Gossypium; species Gossypium hirsutum. Next base: position 91,967,442 of record NC_053433.1, on the reverse strand, counting down.
GGCCATCAAGTATAGAAGCTAGCTCATGGCAAATGTTCTCTTTTTGTAAAGTTAAGAAGATGACATTCGGCCATGGATGGTTGTATTTCTTTGATGTCGTTTTTGATGCTTTAGGGTATTGAGGGTTGATTATAGATGAGGTGAGTTTCTTGATTTAAAATTTGATGGATGTTAAGCTAGTTAGGCAACCAAAGGTTCAATATTTTTGTTATGTGGTTATATGTGCATTTCGGCCATGGTCTTTGTTTGAATTTGAGATTTGTAATGTGATTTTCCTAAATTGTCTATGAATTTTTGGTTGTTGATTCCATGGTAATGGTATATTGAATCCATGACTTGAATCCATGAAAATTTAGTAAGGTTGCATTCGGCAACTTGCTTGGAATTAAAAATTGATGTCTAAGCTTAGGTGATTTCGATGATGATATATATATATTCATAAGTATATTTAGTTGATTCGGCTTTGGTAGTTGCATGAGGTTATTAGCCGAATATACTAACATACATATACATGTGAAATCGGATTGTAAATATTTAGCAAGGTGGTTAAACTAGTTAAATTATTGATTTAGCTCAAGGAGTTAAAGGAGGTGAATCGAGCAAGGGCAAAGAAAAGGTTATCGAGTAGCCGAGTTGGAACCGTCTTACCCAACACGAGGTAAGTCATTAAGCATGTAGTTGGTGTTATTTCAAATGGTCATAATGTTTATGTATTGATGCTGAATGGAATGAATAAATATACATATATATATATGCATGTACGTATATGATGATGAAATTGTTGAATGAAAAGAAAAGAGGTAAGATGTACTGAGTTGTTGATCTCGGCACTAAACGTGCGGGATAACCATTTATGACCATGAGATTGGCGCTAAGTGCGCGGGATTAAATTGTATAGCACTAAGTGTGCGATATGACTATGTTGCACTAAGTGTGCGAAATGAATATGATGCACTAAGTGTGCGAATTGACCATGCGGCACTAAGTGTGCGAGTTTGACTATGTAGCACTAAGTGTGCGATTTGATTACGTAGCACTAAGTGTGCGAGATGATTATATAGCACTGAGTGTGCGGGCTCAATATACATTCGTGAATCATTATGGACACTATGTGTGCGACACTATTGAGTCGATCGCGGACAGCGGATCGGGTAAGTGTCTTGAGTACATGGCTAATAGGGGCTATGCTTATACTTGGTGTTGAGCTCGGTAAGTTGAACCTATGTGACAAATATACTTGAAGTCACGTACATAAAATTTATCGTAGAATGGGTGAAAGGCCGTTTAGTTGTATGTTTGTAACGAAAATAAAATGATTTATGAAAATGCCTCGAATATCCTATTGATGAGTATGTGGATTGTGAATGCATAAATTGGTATGAAATTGAATCGATAGGTTGGAGGAACTATGGTATGGTTCGGTATGGATGGAGTAAATTGTCTCGTTCCATTTTGTTTCCTCTTGTGATAATGTTATTGATGGATGGTAGTGCATTGCTTTTGACTTACTGAGTTATAAACTCACTCGGTGTTTCCTTGTCACCCATTATAGGTTGCTTGGACTCATCTATTTTTTGCGGGGTCAGGCCGTCATCGAAGTCATCACACCGGATAGCAAGTTTTGGTATTTTCTTCTTAGTTGGCTTAGAAGAACATTTTGGCATGTATAAGCTATTACGTTGTGTTTGAATTTTGGCATGTAAACTTTAAGCCATGCGAAAATGGCACGAATGTTCGATTGAGTTGGATCAAGGGTAGGCATGAGATGGACCTAGTTACTTTCGTAACAGACGCTGGCAGCAGCAGTGTCATGAGATTGAAAAATCACTAAAAATAGTAGGAGTGGAATTAATTGATGAATAAATTATGTAATCGAAGCTCGATGAGTCTGCTTTCATGAGGAAGTAACGAAAAGATCATATGAGCAGTATATTAAGAGATAATCAGATTATAGTGGGACAGGGCCAGAACGGTTTCTGGATTCCCTGCTCCGACTTTGGAAATTCATTACAAATTAACCAGAGATAATTAGGGGTCGTACCATATATGTACAGATTCCTCTCTGAGTCTAGTTTTCATAGAAACAAACGGCATCAGTATTGAAGCCCCGTGTAGGGAGATATCCAAGTCGTAATGGGAAAAGGTCAGTGTAGTCGATCCCTGCAACATGGGAGACTTTGACTAATAAACTGTACTAATTGGCCCAACCAAAAATTCTAGAAAAAAATACATAGATGGGCGCATGAGTCTAGTTTCTGGGAAAAATTACGAAACTGATTTTTGAGTTACGAAACTCAAGATATGATTTTTAAAACGACTAGTACACAGATTGGGCAGTGTCTGGAAAATAAATTTTGTAAGGGGTTAAAGTCAGTTAACACCTCGTGTTCGACTCCGGTGTCGGTTTCGGGTTCGGGGTGTTACACAACCCATCCAACCCTGCACACCAAAAGGTACTGTAAAATAGTACATAATAGATACATGCAGCGTAGCTGCCAGATAACAGGCTAATCGCCTCTCAGACTTCCTTCTATTCACAACAATCCCAACCTAATGCAATGCAACATACATATCATGACATGCTTATATGCAGATATCATATCTTATCAAAATCATGGCAGAATAGATATAAGGAATCAGACAGATACACATGCTTATAATAACATGCTTTTGCAAACAATTTAGTAATCAATCAGAGTATGGGGTTTAAGTAACACTTACCGCCCCTACAGTCAGGTCACAATCGACTTAGGTGACCCATGCAACCTTAAAGAAAATTTCAAACAAATTGGGCTCACACGCCTGTGTGCCCTATCCGTATGGGCCTACACGCCTGTATGGCCGACAGGGCCCAATTTGGCTTTGCCCATGTGGATCACACTGCTTGGCCCAAAGCCCACACACTCGTGTGGTTTACCCGTGTGACCCACACGCTTGTGCGGCCTACACGGCCCAATTGGTAGAGCCCATGCCTCGCACAGGCCTCGCCAGCCTCACACTCCCGTGTCTGTTGCTCTCGTGTGGTGCGTGGACGGCCTGGCTCGTCAGTGACACACCCGTGTCTTGCGATACAGGCTACCACACGAGCAGACCACACTCTTGTGTGGTTTCGACAGGCCACTTTTTGACTTTCACCGAAACTCATTTTTTACGTGATCGGAGTACACACCTGATTCATTTTTGCTGCTAATCCAACCAAGAGCACTCCAAAGCCTAAGATTGGCAATACCGAGCCCAAATCAGTCACTTAAATTGACTTACATAAGAATGAACAAATCTTGAAACGTGGGATTACTTACCTTCGACGAAGAACGGTGTTTCCTCACCACTAAGAATTGGATTACTGATCTCCCAAACCTTGATTAATCCCTAAACAGTAACCAAAATCCTTTTAAATAATCTCCAACCAAAATCTCATAACTTAGTTTAAATGTTACTTACTGAATCATCAGAACCACTAGCAAATGTCACAGCTAAACGGAAGAGAACAGAAAATCAAAGGAGAAGAAAAACGAAGAAGAAGGAAAAAGAAAGAAAAGAAAAGAATTTCGGTAGCAAGGGTTTGGAAGAGGAAGAAAGAAAAGAAAAGAATTTCAGTAGCAATGGTTTGGAAGAGGAAGAAACGACAGAGAAACTAATTTTTCAACAAGAAGAAAATAAGAAAACCCTAATTCTTCCCTAAAGCCCACAACTCAAAATTTTAATAAAACCCAACTCTTAATTGCAACTTGCAGCAAAAATAGTCCCATCACCACTGCAGGGAATCGAACCCCTGACCCTAAGCGTATTCCCTTGCCACTTAACCACTAGACCAGCAGGCCTATTCTGTTAAGTTTTTACCAATAATTCATTATAAGCCTACTGACCTAAAGTCAGGCTTTCTTCAAAAATTATAAAAAAGAAAACCAAAAATAACTCGAAACACAGATTCAGACACTTCCAAGCCCAACACTTACAAAATCTGAAACTACAGAAATTTAGGGCGTTACAACTCTACCCCCTTTAAAGAAAATTCATCCTCGAATTTTACCTGATCAGAAAAGGTGAGGATACTGCTGACGCATCGAATCCTCTGGCTCCCAAGTAGCCTTCTCAGTGCTATGATTCTGCCACAACACCTTTACCAAGAGAATAGATTTCCTACGCAGAATCTTAACATCACGATCTAAAATCTGAACTGGCTCCTCCTCAAATGTCAGATCCGGTCTAACCTCAATCTCCTCCACAGGCACAATGTTAGTAGGATCGAAGCGATAGCGTCTCAACATCGACACGTGAAATACATCATGTGACAGCCCAAAATTGACCCTAGTCGAAAAGTGGTTTCGGGACCACTAAACCGAGTCACCGAAAGGTTTGAATGTGATGTTTATTGTCTAGAATATGTCATCATGATTGTGTGAAAATTTCAAGCTTCGATTTAGTCGATTGCATGTGAATTTAGTCAATGGGACTTATATGAGAAAATTTTAAAATGTGATAGGTCAATGCATGAGGACCTATTAGTGCATGTGGAAGAAAAAGGGGACTTGCATGTCAAATTCCCCCTCCCTAATATGTAGTGGCCGGCCATGCTATGGGTGGAAACATGTCACCAACATGTTGTATTAGTGATGTATGGTAAGGGAAATAAAATATTAAGCATGATAATTAAATAATGAAGGGAAGGGTGATGGAAAAAAAATAATAATGGTCTCACCCCCTTGTTGCCGTGAATTGAAGAAAGAAAACAAAAAAAAAAGTGTTCATTCTTGAACATCCTTGGCCGAATAGAGGAAAGAAAGGAAGGGGGAAGAGCTTGAGAAAATCGGCTATGGTGGTTTGCTAGACTAAGGTATGTTTGATGTTGTCTTTGAGATGCATGCATGTTTTAAATAGCCCATGTTCAAATCTTGAATCTTGTTGATAACATGAGCAATCGGTCATGAGAAAGTGTTCAAGGAATGGTTGTTGTTCATGTTATTTGGATGTGATAAATAAATTCATGTTATTGGGTTAAATATTGAATACTCTTATTTGTATTATTTAAGCTCAATAACCTAAAGGAGAGGCGTCCAACAAGGGGAAATCGAAGGTCATCGAGTAGCCGACTCGGAATTATTTTACCCAACATAAAGTAAGTCATTAAGCATGTAGTTGGTATTATTTCAAATGGTCATAATGTGTATGTATTGATGCTGATTGGAATGAATAAATATACATATATATATATATATGCATGTACGTATGTGATGATGAAATTGTTGAATGAAAGAAAAGAAGTAAGATGTACTGAGTTGTTGATCTCGGCACTAAACGTGCGGGATGACCATTTATGACCATGAGATTGGCGCTAAGTGCGCGGGATTAAATTGTACAGCACTAAGGGTGCGATTTGACTATGTTGCACTAAGTGTGCGAAATGAATATGATGCACTAAGTGTGCGAATTGACCATGCGGCACTAAGTGTGCGAGTTTGACTATGTAGCACTAAGTGTGCGATTTGATTACGTAGCACTAAGTGTGCGAGTTGATTATATAGCACTGAGTGTGCGGACTCAATATACATTCGTGAATCATTATGGACACTATGTGTGCGACACTATTGAGTCGATCGCGGACAGCGGATCGGGTAAGTGTCTTGAGTACATGGCTAATAGGTGCTATGCTTATACTTGGTGTTGAGCTCGGTAAGTTTGAACCTATGTGACAACTATACTTGAAGTCACGTACATAAACTTTATCGTAGGATGGGTGAAAGGCCGTTTAGTCGTTTGATTGTAACGAAAATAAATTGATTTATGAAAATGCTTCAATGTCCTATTGATGAGTATATGGAATGTGAATGCATGAATTGATATGAAATTGAATCGATAGGTTGGAGGAACTATGGTATGGTTCGGTATGGATGGAGTAATTAGCCTCGTTCCATTTTGTTTTCTCTTGTGATAATGTTATTGATGGATGGTAGTGCATTGCTTATGACTTACTGAGTTATAAACTCACTCGGTGTTTCCTTGTCACCCATTATAGGTTGCTTGGACTCATCTATTTTTGCGGGGTCAAGCCGTCATCGAAGTCATCACACCGGATAGCAAGTTTTGGTATTTTCTTCTTAGTTGGCTTAGAAGAACATTTTGGCATGTATAAGCTATTACGTTGTGTTTGAATTTTGGCATGTAAACTTTAAGCCATGCGAAAATGGCACGAATGTTCGATTGAGTTGGTTCAAGGGTAGGCATGAAATGGACCTAGTTACTTTCGTAACAGATGCTGGCAGCAGCAGTGTCATGAGATTGAAAAATCACTAAAAATAGTAAGAGTGGAATTAATTGATGAATAAATTATGTAATCGAAGCTCGATGAGTCTGCTTTCATGAGGAAGTAACGAAAAGATCATATGGGCAGTATATTAAGAGATAATCAGATTTTTGTGGGACAGGGCCAGAACGGTTTCTGGATTCCCTGCTCCGATTTTGGAATTTCATTAAAAATTAACCAGAGATAATTAGGGGTCGTACCATATATGTACAGATTCCTCTCTGAGTCTAGTTTTCATAGAAATAAACGGCATCAGTATTGGAGCCCCGTGCAGGGAGATATCCAAGTCGTAATGGGCAAAGGTCAGTGTAGTCGATCCCTGCAACATGGGAGACTTTGACTAATAAACTGTACTAATTGGCCCGACCAAAAATTCTAGAAAAAATACATAGATGGGCACATGAGTCTAGTTTCTGGGAAAAATTACGGAACTGATTTTCGAGTTACGAAACTCAAGATATGATTTTTAAAACGACTAGTACACAGATTGGGTAGTGTCTGGAAAATAAATTTTATAAGGGGTTAAAGTCAGTTAACACCTCGTGTTTGACTCCGGTGTCAGTTTCGAGTTCGGGGTGTTACATTTTATTGGTATCAGAGCTATGGTTTAGTCGGTTCTAGGACTACCATAGCGCGTATGAGTCTAGCTATACATGCCGAATGTTAATGTTTAAATGTGAGATGACTTCCGACGGTTGAAATGTTTTTGTTTTGATTAGTAAATGGACCCCGGTGAGGAAAGAACCCTAGCGGATGACGTTGAGAGCGTAGCGGCTGCTCCTGCACAAGGGACGCCGCTTGTTGAACCTCAGTCATCTGCGAATAATCAAGGTGAGGGGGCTAAACAAGCCTTCTTTACCATGATGAATGAGTGGGTCGCGCAATATGCCCGAACCAACCCGGCTGTCCAACAATTCCCAAATTTGAATAATCCACCCCAAGAGCCTGTAATGCCATCAGTCGCTGATCCTGTGAGGCTGAGTAAGCCACCTGTAGACTTGATTAGGAAGCGTGGGGCCGAGGAGTTCAAGGCCATAGTAACTGATGATGCCGAAAGGGCCGAGTTCTGGCTTGATAACACCATTCGGGTGTTCGATGAATTGTCATGCACACCCGACGAATGTCTAAAATGTGCTGTATCTTTGTTGCGAGACTCAGCCTACTATTGGTGGAGGACCTTGATTTCCATAGTCCTGAACGAGCGAGTAACTTGGGACTTCTTTCAAACGGAATTCCGAAAGAAATTTATTAGCCAACGGTTCATTGATCAGAAGCGTAAGGAGTTCTTGGAACTCAAGCAAGGCCGTATGACTGTATCTGAATACGAACATGAATTCGTAAGACTTAGTAGGTATGCCCGGGAGTGTGTAGCTGATGAGGTTGCTATGTGCAAAAGATTTGAGGAAGGATTGAATGAAGATTTAAAGCTACTAGTGGGTATTTTGGAAATAAAAGGATTCGTAACACTAGTCGAACGAGCCTGCAAGGCGGAAGAACTTGGAAAGGAGAAGAGGAAGGCTGAATTTGAAGCTAGAGATTATCGTAAAAGATCGACGGGTAAAGCTCTGTTCTCAGCTGTAAAGAAGTTCAGGGAGGACATTAATAAGTCGAGGGCGACTGCGAGAATTTCCATCAGGGCAAGACCATCGATGGGCTCCCGAGCTACTTCGGTAGCTAGTGTGGGCAATAATCGTCACGAGAAACCTGAATGTCCCCAATGTGGAAGACGACACATAGATGAATGTTGGGGCAAGTCTACTAGCAGGGCCTGTTACGGATGCGGTTCGAAGGACCACTTCATTAGAGATTGCACGGAGCTGGATGAGAAGAATAAAATTCAAGGTGCAAGACCTAGTGGAGTGACATCTAGAGGTAGACCACCGAGAATTTTAGGAGGCAGGGGTGGTAGTCAGAGGGGGGCCTCTGATACGGCCGATCGAGCCGAGAACCGTACGGATTTTTCATTGGATAGACTAGCTGAATTGTACGTTTCTCAGATTGTGAGATTACACGGGGTACCTATTTCTATCGTGTCGGATAGAGATCCGAGATTCACCTCATGATTTTGGAAGAAATTGCAAGAAGCTTTGGGTACCAAGCTGCATTTTAGCACCGCTTTTGATCCCCAAACCGATGGTCAATCCGAGCGGATAATTCAGATACTTGAGGATATGTTGAGATGTTGCATTCTCGAGTTCAGTAGTTCATGGGAACGGTATTTACCTTTGATTGAATTCGCTTACAACAATAGTTTTCAATCAAGTATTAAGATGGCACCGTATGAGGCTTTGTACGGTCGTAAATGCCGTACGCCATTGTTTTGGACCGAGCTTGGTGAAAGTAAAATTTTCGGAGTTGATTTGATTAAAGATGCCGAACAAAAAGTAAAGGTAATCCGTGAGAGTCTGAAGGTAGCCACAGATCGTCAAAAATCGTATGCGGATTTAAAACGGAAGGACATTGAATATCAGGTGGGAGATAAAGTGTTCCTTAAAGTTTCGCCTTGGAAAAAGGTACTCAGATTTGGCCGTAAAGGCAAGTTGAGCCCGAGATTCATTGGGCCGTACGAAATTTCCGAACGAGTGGGGCCGGTTGCATATTGATTGATTTTGCCCCCTGAACTTGAAAAGATGCACGATGTCTTCCATGTTTCAATGCTTCGATGTTATAGATCCGATCCGTCACATGTGATTAATCCCTCAGAAGTTGAAATTCAATCTAACTTGAGCTATGAAGAAGAACCGATTCGTATCCTAGCTCGTGAAGTGAAAGAGTTGCGAAATAAAAGGGTTCCGTTGGTTAAGGTGTTGTGGCTCAAACACGGGATCGAGGAAGCAACCTGGGAACCCTAAAGCTCGATGAAAGAACGATATCCAAACCTATTTACTGGTAAGATTTTCGAGGACGAAAATTTCTTAAGTGAGGGAGAGTTGTGACAGCCCAAAATTGACCCTAGTCGGGAAGTGGTTTCGGGACCGCTAAACCGAGTCACCGAAAGGTTTGAATGTGATGTTTATTGTCTAGAATATGTAATCATGATTGTGTGAAAATTTCAAGCTTCGATTTAGTCGATTGCATGTGAATTTAGTCAATGGGACTTATATGAGAAAATTTTAAAATGTGATAGGTCAATGCATGAGGACCTATTAGTGCATGTGGAAGAAAAAGGGGACTTGCATGTCAAATTCCCCCTCCCTAATATGTAGTGGCCGGCCATGCTATGGGTGGAAACATGTCACCAACATGTTGTATTAGTGATGTATGGTAAGGGAAATAAAATATTAAGCATGATAATTAAATAATGAAGGGAAGGGTGATGGAAAAAAAAATAATAATGGTCTCACCCCCTTGTTGCCGTGAATTGAAGAAAGAAAACAAAAAAAAAGTGTTCATTCTTGAACATCCTTGGCCGAATAGAGGAAAGAAAGGAAGGGGGAAGAGCTTGAGAAAATCGGCTATGGTGGTTTGCTAGACTAAGGTATGTTTGATGTTGTCTTTGAGATGCATGCATGTTTTAAATAGCCCATGTTCAAATCTTGAATCTTGTTGATAACATGAGCAATCGGTCATGAGAAAGTGTTCAAGGAATGGTTGTTGTTCATGTTATTTGGATGTGATAAATAAATTCATGTTATTGGGTTAAATATTGAATACTCTTATTTGTATTATTTAAGCTCAAGAACCTAAAGGAGAGGCGTCCAACAAGGGGAAATCGAAGGTCATCGAGTAGCCGACTCGGAATTATTTTACCCAACATAAAGTAAGCCATTAAGCATGTAGTTGGTATTATTTCAAATGGTCATAATGTGTATGTATTGATGCTGATTGGAATGAATAAATATACATATATATATATATGCATGTACGTATGTGATGATGAAATTGTTGAATGAAAGAAAAGAAGTAAGATGTACTGAGTTGTTGATCTCGGCACTAAACGTGCGGGATGACCATTTATGACCATGAGATTGGCGCTAAGTGCGCGGGATTAAATTGTACAGCACTAAGGGTGCGATTTGACTATGTTGCACTAAGTGTGCGAAATGAATATGATGCACTAAGTGTGCGAATTGACCATGCGGCACTAACTGTGCGAGTTTGACTATGTAGCACTAAGTGTGCGATTTGATTACGTAGCACTAAGTGTGCGAGTTGATTATATAGCACTGAGTGTGCGGACTCAATATACATTCGTGAATCATTATGGACACTATGTGTGCGACACTATTGAGTCGATCGCGGACAGCGGATCGGGTAAGTGTCTTGAGTACATGGCTAATAGGTGCTATGCTTATACTTGGTGTTGAGCTCGGTAAGTTTGAACCTATGTGACAACTATACTTGAAGTCACGTACATAAACTTTATCGTAGGATGGGTGAAAGGCCGTTTAGTCGTTTGATTGTAACGAAAATAAATTGATTTATGAAAATGCTTCAATGTCCTATTGATGAGTATATGGAATGTGAATGCATGAATTGATATGAAATTGAATCGATAGGTTGGAGGAACTATGGTATGGTTCGGAATGGATGGAGTAATTAGCCTCGTTCCATTTTGTTTTCTCTTGTGATAATGTTATTGATGGATGGTAGTGCATTGCTTATGACTTACTGAGTTATAAACTCACTCGGTGTTTCCTTGTCACCCATTATAGGTTGCTTGGACTCATCTATTTTTGCGGGGTCAAGCCGTCATCGAAGTCATCACACCGGATAGCAAGTTTTGGTATTTTCTTCTTAGTTGGCTTAGAAGAACATTTTGGCATGTATAAGCTATTACGTTGTGTTTGAATTTTGGCATGTAAACTTTAAGCCATGCAAAAATGGCACGAATGTTCGATTGAGTTGGTTCAAGGGTAGGCATGAAATGGACCTAGTTACTTTCGTAACAGATGCTGGCAGCAGCAGTGTCATGAGATTGAAAAATCACTAAAAATAGTAGGAGTGGAATTAATTGATGAATAAATTATGTAATCGAAGCTCGATGAGTCTGCTTTCATGAGGAAGTAACGAAAAGATCATATGGGCAGTATATTAAGAGATAATCAGATTTTTGTGGGACAGGGCCAGAACGGTTTCTGGATTCCCTGCTCCGACTTTGGAATTTCATTAAAAATTAACCAGAGATAATTAGGGGTCGTACCATATATGTACAGATTCCTCTCTGAGTCTAGTTTTCATAGAAACAAACGGCATCAGTATTGGAGCCCCGTGCAGGGAGATATCCAAGTCGTAATGGGAAAAGGTCAGTGTAGTCGATCCCTGCAACTTGGGAGACTTTGACTAATAAACTGTAATAATTGGCCCGACCAAAAATTTTAGAAAAAAATACATAGATGGGCACATGAGTCTAGTTTCTGGGAAAAATTACGGAACTGATTTTTGAGTTACGAAACTCAAGATATGATTTTTAAAACGACTAGTACACAGATTGGGCAGTGTCTGGAAAATAAATTTTATAAGGGGTTAAAGTCAGTTAACACCTCGTGTTCGACTCCGGTGTCGGTTTCGAGTTCGGGGTGTTACACATCATGTTTACGATCCAACTCTGGAAGAAGCTCCAACTGATATGCGTCTGGTCCAAGTCGCTTCAGAATCCAGTACGACCCAATAAATCAAGGACTCAACTTGCCCTTAGGACCGAACCTCAGAACCTTCTTCCATGGCGAGACCTTAAGAAAAACCATGTCTCCCACAGAATACTCGATGTCCTTCCTTTTCAAATCCGCATAGGACTTCTGTCTATCAGAAGTCGCTTTCAGTCGATCATGAATCACGTGGACCTTATACTCAATCTCTAATACTAACTCCGGACCCAAAATACGTCACTCACCTAACTCAGTCCATCACAAAGGAGTGTGACACTTATAACCATAAAGTGCCTCGTATGGTGCCATCTGAATACTAGATTGATAGTTGTTATTGTAAGTGAACTCTGCCAATGGCAGGTACTCCTCCCAACTACAACGAAAATCCATGACACAACCCCTCAACATATCCTCCAATATCTGGATCACCCTCTCTGACTGACCATCTATCTGAGGATGAAAAGTAGTACTGAAATCCAGATGAGTACCCAAAGCTTCATGAAGTTTCTGCCAAAATCAAGACATAAAACAAGGATCCCTGTCAGAGATGATTGAAACAGGAACCCCATGTAACCTCACTATCTTGAAAATGTAGAGCTTAGCCAGATTTTATAAGGAGAAGTCCGTCCTAACAGGAATGAGATGTGCAGACTTGGTCAATCGATCTATGATGACCCACATAGAATCCTTCTTAGTGGGTGTTAGAGGCAACCCACACGAAGTCCATCATTACTCGCTCCCATTTCCACATTGGTATCCTTACTGGCTGAAGCAAACACGAAGGTAACTGATGCTCAGCCTTAACCTGCTGGCAAGTCAAACAACAAGCAACAAAGTCTGTCACCTCACGTTTTAACCTTGGACACCAGTACAACTCTTAAAGATCCCTAAACATTATTTTGCCACCAGAATGCATAGCGTAAGGGCTACTATGCGCCTCCCTCAGAATCGAGAACCTTAAATCCTCATCATTAGGTACACAAATCCTATCTTGGAAACACAACACCCCATCATTGTCAATCCTAAAATCAGTGGTTGTTCCAGCCTTAACCTGACAGAATCGCAACTCAAGAGACTTATCTCCTAACTACTTATCCTTAATCTGATCCAACCATGTTGGTTTAACCTGCAACTCAGCCAGAAAACTCCCATCGTTATAAAGACTCAGTCGAGCGAACATCGCTCTCAAGTCAGTCATCACCCTACGACTTAACGCATCTGCCACCACATTGGCGTTACCCAGATGGTACTCGATAACGCAGTCATAATCCTTAAGCAGCTCCACCCAGCGACACTGTCTAAGATTTAACTCCTTCTAAGTGAGGAGATACTATAGGCTTTTATGATCAGTGTAGATGATACACTTCTCACCGTACGAGTAATGCCTCCAGATCTTAAGAGCAAAAACTACCGCCAACTCTAAATCATGTGTCAGATAATTAGCCTCGTGAGTCTTGAGCTGACGAGATGCATACACGACCACTTTACCATCCTGCATCAAGACGCAACCTAAACCCACATGTGACGTATCACTGTAAACCACAAAATCCTTGCCAGACTTAGGTTGTATCAGAACTGGAGCCTGAGTCAAGACTGTCTTGAGCTTCTCAAAGCTCTCCTGCTGAGCGTCCTTCCAAACAAAGGGAACTCGCTTACCCAGTAACTTAGTCAACGGTGTTGCAATCAACGAGAACCCTTCTACGAAGCGTTGGTAATAACTTGCCAGACCCAGAAAACTGCGAACCTCCGACACACTCTTCGACTGTTTCCAATCCAACATAGCCTCAAACTTACGAGGATCCACTCTAATCCCCTCTGCAGAAACTACATGTCCCAGAAATGTCACTTCTCAAAGCCAGAATTCACACTTACTAAACTTCTCATATAGTTGTTTCTCTCAAAGAATCTGCAGAACCACCCATAGATGCCTATCATGCTCATCCTCCGTCCTAGAGTATACAAAGATGTCGTCGATGAACACTACCACAAACTGATCTAAGTAGGGCTGGAACACTCGATTTATCAGATCCATGAACGCCGCTGGTGCGTTAGTCAACCCAAAAGGCATAACTAGGAACTCGTAATGTCCATACCGAGTCCTAAATGTTGTCTTATGCACATCAACCTCCTTTACTCTCAACTGATGATATCCTGATCGCAGATCGATTTTAGAGAATAGAAAAGCCCCTCTGAACTGATCGAATAAATCGTCTATCCTCGGAAGTAGGCATTTATTCTAAATTGTTAACCTATTCAACTGACAATAGTCGATGCACATCCTCATTGTACCGTCCTTCTTCTTTACGAAAAAATCAGTGCTCCCCATGGAGACACACTAGGACGAATAAACCCACGGTCTAACAACTCTTGAATTTGAGCCTTCAGTTCTGTCAGCTCCTTCAGTACCATTCGATAAGGGGCAATAGATACCGGAGCAGTACCAGGAATCAACTCAATCCCAAATTCTACCTCAAGGCTCGAAGGTAATCCTGGTAATTCCTCCGGAAAAACATCTGAAAAGTCCTTCACAGTACAAATGTCCTTAATCAAAGAGTCCACAGAATCAGAAACACTGATGTAGGCTAAGTATGCCTCACATCTTTTCCTCACAAGCTTCTCTGCTACCAACGTAAATATCACATTGCTCAGATAATTCCGTCGTTCTCCAATCACAACTACCTCATTATCCTCCTCAGTCCTCAAAACCACCTTCTTTTCATCACAATCCAGACTTACACGATGCTTCACCAACCAGTCCATACCAAGAATTAAGTCGAACTCCCCAAACGGAAGTTCCATCAGATCAGCCAAAAATATTATCTCTTGGACTTCCAACAGAATGTCCTTGAACAGCTTACTAACCCTAATGGTCTGCCCTAGCGGACTCACCATAGAAATCTCACTAGAAGTACTCTCAAACGGAATTCCAAAAGTCTCAGACACAAAACATGCAACATAAGAATGTGTAGAGCCTATGTCTATCAGTGCAACATAAGGTACATTAAGAATAAAAAATGTACCAGTGATGACGTCTGGAGCATCTCCACCTCACGACGACGTGAAGCATAGACAAGTGTAGGCTGCCTCACTTCAGTCGGCCCAACACCTCTGCCAGGTATTCTCTGACCTCGTCCCATACCATTACCACCCCTAGCCTGTCCTCGGCCCCTAAGTGGCTATTGTACTCATCTCGGCGAATGCGCAGTCTCAACAACCACAGCTTGCACCTGATTACCCCTCAGTGGATAATCCTTAACTCGATGCTCAGTCGATCCACACCTCAAACAAGTGCCAGTAGATCTCCAACACTCGCCTGGATGGCGTCTATTACATAGCTGACAGATCGCCACCCCAGCAGGTGCAACAGTAGGCCCAACTCTAACGGACTCGTCAGTCTTAGCCTTTTTCTTAGGCCTCATCCCAGAACTGAATGACTCAGAGTCCCTCTTAGCTTTCCCATTTTCAAGGTTTTGGTGCTCAGTGCGCTTCACCTCCTCGACTATCTTGGCCTTCTCGACCTAGATTAAAAAATTTCGCTCCTTCTGAGGAGCTATCAATACCCGTAAACTATCTCGAAGACCATTCTCAAATCGAACACAGCGCTCATACTCAGTCGTCACCATGCCCCTCGCATAGCAACTCAATCTCATAAATTCGACCTCGTACTCGGCCACTGAACGATCCCCTGAGTGAGATTCAGGAACTCACATCGCCTAGCGTCAGTATAGCTAGCTCCCACATACTTACTTTGATAGGTGGTCTTAAACAAATCCTAAGTCAACCTATCAGGCTGAGTACCCTCTTTAATGGTCAACCACTACTGGTATGCCTCATCGCGAAGCAGAGACATAGCCCCCTTGAGCTTCTGCTCATTAGTAAAATCCAAATCATCCATTATGCGCTTTGTGGCCTCCATCCAGTACTCGGCCACACTCAGAGCAACTCCAGCGATGCCCTTAAATATCTTAGCCCTGCTCGATCGGAGTCATTCCATAACCGACCCACTGCCTCCAGACCCAGTGTTAGCCCTAGCGACCCTCTCTAAAATTTGCAGCATAGCCTGGGATAGTGCATTGTCCCCAGCTGCACGATCAATAGACTCAGCACCAGTCTCAGCAGCAGGTGATACTGGTGTCCAGCTAGAGTCCAAATTAGGGATCGTATCAGATGCGAGAGACTCAGCTGGAATCCCTCTACGGCTTCTACCTCAGCCTCTAGTACCCCTTCCACGAGTACCACGTGTGCTCATCGTAACTTTTGAATTAATTTGTATTTAAAAGTTTTATGCACATCAGTTTACAGTTTCGATAATTATTAGCAGATATTTTATGCAAAATAGTATCAGAGTTTCAGAATCAGTTATTGCGAGTAATAGGCTCATTATGGTTTCCAGTTTACACTACTTAAAGTGTTAAGTAAAGTACTACCTATAGTAGTTTCATAGCACATACACAGAATTTCTAACAAATACAGATAAAATTTCAACATAAGCATGCTTTCAGACAATTAATATCAGAGTTTCAGATAACTTAAAATATCGACGCCGGAGACTCGGTGAACCACTAATTTATTATAAACGTTTCAAATTACTTTACCACTTACTTTTTTAAACCCATTCTTTTTACCGCCCAAATCCACAGTCGAGTTTTTGTAAACTTGGCTCTGATACCACTAAATGTAACACCCCCAAACTCGGCCTAGACATTATGGCCAAATCTGGCGACGTCACATGGGAGTTTTATTAGAAAATCTTAGCAAGTTAAAAATCGTTTAGTTCATTGTCGTTACTTAAGTTGTGAAATCTCCAAACTGATTATCAGGTGATCACATTTCATTATCGCGGAAGCTAAAACATCATTAATTCATTAATCAATAGCTTAATAGTTTAAAATCTCGAAATAGAAAAATAGTTAAAGTTCAAAGACATTTTAATCCTAAAAATAAATATTTAGAGTAAAGCGAACAAATAGAATGTTACTAAAAATCCATAAATGTCCAACAGTGGTCACCATCGAGCCCTCCGTCGCACCGATTCGTCTACTGCTGAGGATTACCTGACAGATAAATAACCAAAGAGGTGAGTTTTCGTAAACTTAGTGTTACATCCCCATAAACAGCATACACACAAAAAGATAACAGAATACAGATAGTTCGGCCTTAGCCATACAGGTATCGCATGCATAACAAATCAGATATCAGAAAACATGCCCACCAACCCTGCACACCATCTCCAACCAACCTAACACACCATGTGGAGATAGAATTGACCCACCCAACCCTACACACCAAGTATGTGGATATAATCAACCAATCCAACCCTACACACCAAAAGGTACCGTAAAATAGTAAATAATAGATATGTGCAGCGTAACTGCTAGATAGCAGGCTAATCGCCTCTCAGATTTCCTTCTCTTCACAACAATCCCAACCCAATGCCATGCAACATAAATATCATGACATGCTTATATGAAGATATCAGATCTTATCAAAATCATGACAGAATAGATATACGAAATCAGACAGATACACATGCTTATAATAACATGCTTTTGCATACAATTCAGTAATTAATCAGAGTATGAGGTTTAAGTAACGCTTACTGCCCTTACAGTCAGGTCACAGTTGACTTAGGTGACTCGTTCAACCTTACAGAACATTTCAAACAAATTGGGCTCACACGCCTGTGTGCCCTGCCCGTATGGGCCCACACGCCCGTGTGGCCCACACTGCCCAATTTGACTTTTCTCGTATGGATCACATGGCCTGGCCCAAAGTCCCACACGCCCGTGCGGCCTACACGGCCCAATTGGTCGAGCCCATGCCTCGCACACAGGCTTACAAGCCTCACACACCCGTGTGGCGCACGCACGGCCTGGCTCGTCAGTGACACATCCGTGTCTTGCATTTGCCCGTGTGGCATCGACAGGCCACTTTTTGGCTTTCGCTGAAACTCATTTTCTAGGCTATCGAAGTACACACCTAATTCGTTTTCGCTGCTAATCCAACCATGAGAACTCTAAAGCCTAAGATTGACAATACCGAGCCCAAATCAGTCACTTAAATTGACTTACATCAGAATGGACAAATCCTGAAACGCGAGATCTACTTACCTTCGACGATTTTCTCACTGCTAAGGATTATATTACTGATCTACCGAACCTTGATTAATCCCTAAACAGTAACCAAAATCCTTTTAAATAATCTCCAACCAAAATCTCATAACTTAGTTTAAACGTTACTTATCGAATTGTCAGAACCACTAGCAAATGTCACAGCTAAACGGAAGAGAACGAAAAATCGAAGGAGAAGAAAAATGAAAAAGAAGGAAAAAGAAAGAAAAGAAAAGAATTTCGGCAGCAAGGGTTTGGAAGAGGAAAAAACGGCAGAGAAGCTGTTTTGTCAACAAGAAGAAAATAAGAAAACCCTAATTCTTCCCTAAAGCCCACAAAACAGAATTTTAATAAAACCCAACTCCTAATTGCAACTTGCAGCAAAAATAATCCCATCGCCATTGCAAGGAATCGAACCCCTAACCCTAAGCGTATTCCCTTGCCACTTAACCACTTGACCAACCGGCCCATTCTGTTAAGTTTTTACCCACAATTCATTATAAGCCCACTGACCTCAAGTCAAGCTTTCTTCAACAATTATAAATAAAAAATAAAAAATAACTCGAAACACAAATTCAGGCACTTCCAAGCCCAACACTTACAAAATTCGAAACTATAGAAATTTGGGGCATTACACAAATGACCATTTTAACAAAATTTGTAATTAAATCAGAGGCAATTCCATGTTTCTCACTCTACATGTTGTAAACAAATCATAATTATTCAGAAATCACATATATCATATTTCATTAATTTTCAACAATTTTCAAATAAGTCCTTTCTCACCTTATATTCAGTTATAATATTTTAGCTTTCAACTCACAAATTAAACATCATATATATACATTCACAAATCAACAATAACATTATATCTATAAATATGTACATTTCTATACCTATTAACTTACCTTGACAATTACAGTTGTAAAGACGAAGTCGACGACTAATCTGACACATTAGCTTTTCCTCGGTTTAGATCCGTTTGATTCGTTTAGTGAGCTAAATAATAATATTTTTCACTTAAAATAAATAATTTAACTTATAACCTTATTAATGGGAAATTTACAAAATTAAACTCCAATATTTTACCTTTTATGCAATTTAGTCCTAAATCCCAAAATTTACAATTTAATCACAATTAGCAAAGATTCATACTAACTAAAATTCATATGCCTTTTAAACAGCCCATATTTTTCATCATTTCTCAATATTTACAGTAAATTTTACTATTTTCACTAATAAATCTCTAAACATTAAAATCATCAAAAATCACTTAACAAAATATTTATATTTAACTACCAAATTTAATAATCTATCAATTAAAATAAAAAAACCTCAATCTTATTCATGGAAAGTTCATAGAATTTTAACAGTTTTACAAATTGACCCTAGGGTTAGCTAAATTAAGCTACAACGATCACAAAAATATAAAATCATTAAAAACGAGACTAAAAAAAATAGGCATGAATAGAAAGCTTGGTCAAACCTCCCTTATTTTAAAAAATGGTGGTTTTGGTTTGGGGAATAAAAACATAAGAAATAAAATGATATTTCTTTTGTTTATTCATTTTAACTTAACTTTTATTTAAATTATAACATATATTTCAATTAAAAATTATTACAAACCGTGCTTGCTATTAAATTATGGTATAATTACTACATAAAACTTGATTCCTTTATTAAACTAACTATTTAATATCTTTAAACTAATAGCAATTAACTTTTGCAGCTTTTACGATTTAGTCGTTTTAATTAATTAATCATTTAACATTACAATTTACGAACCAAACTTCAATATACCTATACAATTGCTAAAAATATTTATGGGCTTGGTTTATAGAAACGAGGCCTCGAAACCTCATTTTTTAAATCCAATTGATTCTAGGGGCATACCACTTGAACCTGATTATTCATTCAAATAACATAAATTATCAAATCAAAATTTATTATACTATATTTGGCTCATAAATATTAAAAAATATATTTACGCACTCACTCGTCGGCTTTGTGGCCCTGAAATCACTATTTCTGACACCACTAAAAAACGGGCTGTTACACTAGGCCTGACGACCCTAGGAAGTCATCAATGTGGGAATTAACCCAAAATTGGTATGGCCTATCCGTGAACACCTTAACCCTGAATCAGTCTGGATGCGAGGTTGAAAGATAAGTAGTTCTTGCCGACTTAGTATTTCAGTGGACGTATCAAAAGATTCTTCTAGGGCATTGACTAGTTGATTGGACGAGAAAACTTGAGACGATAGTTGATTACCAAAGCGAACTAATAACCCATGCCTAGATTTGATATATATTTTCTTGTTTGATTTCTTACTTTTTATTTATTTAATTTTCATTTATTATTTTTATAATTTATCCAAAAGCCTCTTTTAATTCTTTGTACTATAATTCAGTTAAAGCATTAAATAGATTTATTTATGCTTAAATTAGAATTAATCTAGTGCTCGGCTCTCTTGGGTACGATCATCGTAGTACTTACCCACTCTGTTGTAACTATATTACAACCTAACCTGTATACTTGCGAATACTGTTTTTTCATATCTTTTGTGCAGGATTTTTACTCTGGATGTTGGCATGTCCGGAGGTGGTCATCCACCACTAACGATTTCCTCAAATTCACTAATTTGATCAACCTTTTGATGACAAGGTTTAACCTTTCAATTCCCTTAAGATTTCTAACCAAATCTTAAGACTTAACTCTCTTAAAAGAGTAAATAAATGAGCAAACAAAAAAACAATCCTTATAAGATTAAGATGTTGCCCAATTAAGCACTCACATAATAACAAAACTTGAGCTATTAGAATACAAAGAATGCTCACAAGTGTGTACAAGAAAAAGATGAATAATTTAAGAATAAAAGTTGGTATAAGAGTTCTTTTTATCTTTCTTGATAGCTCTTGATCTTTTGTAATCTCTCTTGTTATTGTAGAAGCATTGGATGTTGGTATTTATAGTTCATTAATGACTCCTGCAACAAAAGGTATCGATACATTTAAAGGGGTATCAATACTTTGGGCATTTAATGTAACGACCTATCTTCAATGGTATAAAAAACGGTGGCTTTAGAACCCTATTTTTTGACAATCGAGTAAGCAAATATTATTTATTAACATTTACGAGTCTTTAATAGAGTTATATTAAATCCTGATCAGGTAAATTTAGTGATTGGATGATTAATTAGAGTACAAGGACTAAATCGTAAAAATCATAAAAATTGATCACCTTTTATTTTTTTAAGTGCCAAATGGTCTAATTAGTGAGTGTAAAATGGATTTAAGTGGGAATTAGACCAATTTTAAAAGGGATGGATGGTTAGTGGATTTTTTAAATTTAAATTATAATAGATTTTTTGACTACTTATCTCTCGACCTCACAGTCTAGAGCAATTCGGGGCTAAGGTTTCATGGATAGGCCATACCAATTTTGGGTTATTTCCTACCTTAATAACTTCCTAGGGTTTTCAAGCCTAGGGTTTAAGTTTTTCCTCTCCCAAATAGTTGATCTGTTAAGAAACTCTACCTTTCAAACAATTAATTAAGTTAATTCAATTGAAACACGCGGAATATGTATAAAGTATAGAAGGATTCTAATATTTACACAAACATTCAATCAAAAATGTTAAAGAAAGAAAAATAAAGAATAGAATAAGGAAAAAAGATGCTCATGGATTTATCAATGTAATAGCTCAGTTTCGAAGTAATCTTCAATCGCGATCGTCTAACGTTGGAATAAGATCTTCTAATTACATGAACAAAAAACAAACTAAGAAAAACTAAGAACGAAGTAGAATTCTAAGAAAATACTTTCTATCTCTGAATCCCCCTAAATTGTGTTCAATAGAGCCTATTTATAACATTAGGGTTGGTCGTTGTCCTTAAACCTAGGTCGACTGATGTTTTTACGTTAAAATACATTGTGTGGACCAAAATACCCTTAATTCGTTAATGATTTCACATATAAGGTCGTTGCTATTACATCGAAGGCAGGTTGCTTTGCTTAAACTCAGCTTCAAGGGTATGTCACAACATCCACTAGCTATGTCACGACAACTAAGGCAATATGGTGATCTAGCCTTCTGCTCAGTATGTTGCGACGTTAGACTTTCGTGTTGCAACATGGTGACTAGCTTTGAGCTCTCATACCTCCAAATGGTGTCTTGTACACCTTCCAAATATGTTATTCTTCCCTTAGGACTCTTTCAGCCCTCCAAGTTCATAAAATTAGCTCAAATCACACTTTTTATTAAATGAAACTAAAATAGAAAAACTAAATAAAACGTAATAAGATTGCTTATGTTCAAGCTCTTTAAGTGCGAAAACTAGTTTAATCTGCTACAATGGATTACGACAAATCAAACTCCCCCACACTTAAGTCAGTGCTTGTACTCAAGCAATGTAAACATATAATTAAACTAAACAAAAAAAAAGAATAGAAAAATAAACATGAAAACAAAAAGAAAATTTTAGTTGTAAAAAAAATAGACAAAAAGACAAACATAAAACAAAAATAGACAAAAAGGCAAAATTTGACTTCCTTTCTTTCTTTAAAAAAGGTAAAGTTAGTGAAGATGGGTGTAAATAAGAACTTAAAACCTAAACTCCCCCACATTTAACTTTTTGCTTTTTTTCAAGCAAATCCAAGTCTAGAACCATAGCATGCAATTAGAAGACATCTCATGGATTTTATTACTAATATAAATAGTGTTGTTAAATATTAAAGGTATAACAATTCTTATTGCACATGTAACTTAATCCTAATAGTTTTATGCCTTGAAACCTTTTAAAGTAAATTAGGATTAGTTTTCAAAGTTATAATACTAACAAATTAGAAGTAATTCCTTTGACCAAATATTTAACAATATCACCATTAACATAAATCAAACAGATATGTTGTAGACACAAATCATATAAATAAAAAATATTCATTAAGTAAAATTGTTAGCAATTTCAGAAAATTATGCACAGAGAATGCTTAAGTCACATTGATCTTCAAGGTTTGTAACATTCTGAGGCTTAGGACGGTATGAGTTCAAAGAAAGATATGGCTCAAAATGGTTCAAACACTAGAAATAGTAAGGCACATGACATTGTTCCCTCTCTTCCCCCTAAATTTCCCATCCAAGCTTACCACATTTTGTCTTCCTCGCTCACCTACCTTATCTCTCTATGTATGAAGATACAATATAATACTAGCAACTATGTTGGCTTAACGAGTTTTGGTGCACTGATGACTGAGTTTTCTCTCATTTTTTTGACCTTTTGTCAGTCACAATGTTTTGAGACACGAGAAAGATTTGTAGTTAATGTGATTTTGATTTGTTAATGTGAAAATAGTTAAAGTACATTTATTTTATGAATTGAGTTATTTACTTACAAAGTTATTAAGCTTTTAAAAACTTACTTTATGTGTACTTTCCCTATTTTGTAGATAATCAAAGCTAGCTCAGACTCAATGATCGTCGGGAAATGTCATCACACTATCAATCACTTAGTTGGTACTTTTGAAGCTTGTAATTTTGGAATATGATATGTATAGGCTAGTGTTATTATGGCATATTTTGTGTTATGGAATTATAGCCATGTGATTTGGCTTGTATATGGTAAAGTTGTGAGATGTGAATTTTGCTTATATAATGTGTTTATATATGCTACGTGATGTGTATGGTATGCCTTGTGAATTTGGTCAAACTGTTGTAGTTGTTTTGATGGTTGGATAAATGGTGAAATGTCCATGGTATTCAATGGATTGTGAATTAGCATAGTATGGTATGAGATTAAGGTATTGAATTGGTGTTATTTTGATATTTGAGTTAGTTATTTTGAAGGATGAATAAATGTATATTGAAATTAGATGGAATGATGAATTTGGCATATAAAATCAATATGATTGGAGTAGTGAATGTGTATTGAATTGGCTAGTGTTATTATGGTCTGAAATGTGCATGGGTTGATGATGTTTTGGATGCCTAAAAATGTATTAAAATGGTATAAAATATCTTGTTGTTGTAAGGCATGAGGAGGGTGAGGAAAGCTGCTTAAACCAAGCCTATTTTCACTCCACACGACTGAGCACACAGGCGTGTGGCTCGATCATGTGTGATACATGGCCTTGGTACACGGTCGTGTGTCCCCTAGGGTACCCTTTCAAATTAAGTCAATATACCCTCCAGGTTTGGCACAGCTTAGACATACAGGTGTGTCTACTGACCGTGTGTGGCACACAGGCTGGCACATGGGCGTGTGACCCAAGTCAATAAACTTTCCAGTTTTCACACAGCCTGACACACGGACGTGTCCTCAGCTGTGTGGTGCAAATTAGTATGTATGCCCTGTTTTCACACGACCTGTGACATGGGCGTGTCTGATGGCCGTGTGAGGCACATAGCTTGTTCACACGGGCGTGTGACCCTTAAATGCTTAAATATTTTATGTGTTTTCTAAAGTTTGCAAATGTTATCAGTTTAGTCCCAAACCTCTTCCAAGCATGTTTTAAGGTCTCGTAGATCCTTAGAAAGGACATTGTGATTTTATTTGATTAATATTTATGTGAAAATGAATAATTTATGTTGTGATTGATCGGTAATGCCTCGTAACCCTATTCTGGCGACAGATATGGGTTAGTGGTGTTACATTTTATTGGTATCAAAGCTACGGTTTAGTCGATTCTAGGACTAAAGTAGCGTGTGAGAGTCTAGCTATACATGCCATATCTACTCTGTGATAGTCTGATGATTCCTGACAGTTTAAATTGTGTTTTCGTATACTAATGGTTGTCGAATGAGCAATAGCTGATGATGTGGAAAGTAATGCACCTGCTCCTGCTCAAGGGGCAGTACTGGTTGATTTTAGGCCGATTTCAAGTAGTCAAGGGAGAGAGGCTAAGCAAGCCTTATTTTAGTTGATGAGCGAGTGGTTTACGGAGTTCGTTCGAATGAATCTGGCTGCTCAAAAACCTCTACCCCCACCTGTTCATCAACAAATCCCTGTTGTTCCTCAAGTTATAGATCAAATACGATTGTGTTACAGCCCGTTTTTAGCTAAACCAGAATAGTGGTTTCAGGACCATAAATCTGACATCAAAAAATTTATCTTATTATTATTTTAATGTCTACATCATGATATTAGAGTTGTGTGAAAATTTCATGAAGAAATTTTACCGTTTAAGTGTTTAATTCGGTAAAAAGGACTAAATCGCGTAAAGCGTAAAACTTGTGTTCTATTAGTTAAAAGTATCAATTGGCTATGAAATTAAATAGTTAAGGGTTTTATGTTGCAAATAGACCTTTTATAATGCAAGTGGACAGTTCTATGCATGAAATAGTGAATTTTTAATATTTTAATCAAATGATATTTTGGTAAATTAGTTAATAAGTTAAGTTTAATAAAACAAAATAACTTAAGCATTTTTATTTCTCTTGTTTCTTCAATTGATAATGGAAGAAGAGAAAGCCATAATAGCTTGAAGCATTCAGCCATGGAGAATTGAATGCATGTAAGCTCAATTTTGTTCTGTTTTTGATAATTTCTACATTTTTTAGTTCGTTGCAGTTTAACCTAGCAAGCCCGTATCTCCATTTTCAAAATTGTTATAGATTTTGTGAGATGCCATTCATGAATATTCATGTTTTTTGATGATTGATGATGAAATATGGAAATTGGATGATAGTTTTACATATTTTACAAAGTGATTTTGAGTAAAAATTCAAATTATGTACTAAATTGTGAAATTATGAAATTATGAAATTGTGCGGTTAAAAGTATGGATAAAGTAAAAATATGGGATTATTTATGATAGAGTAAAATTTGGCTAGCATGGGCTGTCCTTAATTGCATGAAATTGTGATTTTATGTGATAATGACTAAATTGCAAAAATGTGAAATAATAGGGGCAAAAGTGTTATTTTTCCAAAGTGTGTAAATTATATTAAATTGAATGAATTAATGATTAAATGAGCTGATTTTGCTTATAAATAGATTGAGAAAAGCGAAATATGGGTTTAGATCATGGAAAAGATAAAGTATCAGACTAGTCGATCCGTTCCGTTATTTTAACGATCAAGGTAAGTTCGTATGCAATAAGCATTGTTATATTTATGCTTTTAATGCTTTGATATTGTATAAATTTTAATACGTGACTATTGTTATGTTTGATGACATATCGGCTAAATATGGCAC
This sequence comes from Gossypium hirsutum, assembly GCF_007990345.1. Lineage (NCBI taxonomy): Eukaryota > Viridiplantae > Streptophyta > Magnoliopsida > Malvales > Malvaceae > Gossypium > Gossypium hirsutum. Next base: position 91,941,250 of record NC_053433.1, on the reverse strand, counting down.
TTAGTGTGCGGTTCTATATAGCTTCAACTAAATTTGGCACTTAGTGTGCGATTTGAGATAGCTTCAGCTATGTACAGCACTTAGTGTGCGAGACATCAAATATGGAACTTAGTGTGGGAAATATTGAGAATGACACTTAGTGTGCAAAATATTGAGAATGGCACTTAATGAGCGAAATACCGAATGATTCAACGGGCATAGTCAAGGCAAGAATGAAAGTACGATCGAAATAAGTAATACAGGTACGTACAAAACTTAGGAGAGAATCAAATGAAAGTGGTGAGTCATAATGTATCATGTATCTGAAATGCGAAAGATCTATGTATAAGTACGTTTCATGCCAAAATGCGTTTATTTGGCTATAATGAGGTATGATTTGAATGATATGTGAGATATGAGTTAAAGTTGTGTTAATTAAATATACATATAGCACGTATGGTATGAAATACTGTTATTTGATGATATATATATAACATGATTTGTATTTACTAAATAAGATGTGTTGGAAATTGGAATGAATCAAGTTACTTGTATACATATTTGTTGAGGAATATGGAAATGGGAATGAATTGGTGAGAATGTGATAGATCTATATGAGCAATGATATGAGTAAACAAGTGAAACTCTTGGTAACTATGTAAATGAATTCACCTTATAAAGGTGAAAGCATATGAGGACATTATAAGTTATGAAAATGTTTAATGTGTTTATTCAATAAGTTGAGTTTATTACCATACGAGCTTACTAAGCTTTATAGCTTACATTGTGTTATCTTTTCTATGTTTTATGGTGATTCAGACGTTCGCTCAGGTTAGAAGTCAGCGATGATCGCATCATACTATCCAGTTTTGATTTCGGTATTTATACACTTGTGACTTGGTTATATGGCATGTATAGGCCGAGTCTTTTTGGTAAAGGTTTTGGTGATGTATTTGGTCATTTTATATGGCATAATAATGACTTATGTTTGATGTGTAATTTACCTTGTGTATTTGGATAATTTGGTATGGTTGGTGATGTTCAAGATGAACATGTGGTCATTTGGTATATGTTGAGTATTTACTTATGAAAAATATGAATTTGGACTTAATAAATGAATGGTTAATAGATGATTTGTAAGTCAAGTTTTGTGTGTGATTGATGATGATAAAATACATATTTGAAATAGGTTGAATTAATGAATGTGATATGTGTTTTGGTATGTGATGGAATAGGTCTAAAATGAGAAATGAATCATGCTAGTTTTGTTATGTGTTTTGTATAGGAAATGATTATGATTTGAGTTGATGAAATGGAGGGAATTGGTATAACATATTTGGTGCATAAAATAACATGTTTTGATTAACTATTAATGTATTGAAATGGTGCAAAATGTTGTGTTTTAGGTATGCAGGAGAAGGGAGAGAAATGTGGCTTAAACCAAGCCTATTTTCACTCCACACAGCTGAGTACACGGACATGTGGCTCAACTATGTGTGACACATGGCCTTCGTACATGGCCATGAGTCATCTGGTGTAGCCGTTCGAAGTTAAGTCAGTATACCCTACAGGTTTGGCACGGTCTAGACACACGAGCATGTCAACTGGCCGTGTGTGAGGCACATGGGCTAGCACATGGGTGTCTGGCCGGCCGTGTGACCCAAGTCAGTAACCCCATTAGATTTCAAACGGCTTGGCACACTGGCGTGTTCTCGGCCGTGTGGTACAAGTTAGTTTGTATGCCTTGTTTTCACACGGTCTGTGACATGGGCGTGTCTGGTAGCCGTGTGAGGCACACGGCCTGTTCACACAGGCGTGTGACCCTTATATGTTGAAAAATTTTCTAAGTTCCTCAAAGTTTGAAAATGTTTCTGGTTTAGTCCTGAACCACTTCTAAGCATGTTTTAAGGTCACGTAGCACATAATAAGGGACAATGTGAATGATTTGATTTGATTTCGATTATGGATGCTTAAATGTATGTGAATAAGGTATGTTATTCGGTAATGCCTCATAACCCTATTTCGGTGATGGATACAGGTTAGGGGTGTTACAGATTGAATAAGCCACCAGTGGATAAGATTCGTAAACATAGGGCTGAGGAGTTCTGAGTTACTGTTGACGATGATACAGAGAGAGCTGAGTTTTGGCTCGAGAATACTATCCGAGTATTCGACAAATTATCTTACACTCCTGATGAATGTATCAAATGTGTGGTATCTTTGCTGAGAGATAATGTGTACCATTGGTGGAAAACATTGATATTTGTGGTTCCTAGAGAATGGGTTACTTGGGAGTTCTTTCAATCTGAATTAGGAAAGAAGTACATAAGTCAGTGATTTCTTGATCAAAAGCATAAAGAGTTTCTAGAATTGAAACAAGGTCGAATGGCTGTAACTGAGTACGAAAGAGAATTTGTACGATTGAGCAAATATGCTTGGGAATATGTTTCTACCGAAGAGATTATGTATAAGAGGTTTGTTGATGGGTTGAATGAAGATATAAAACTTCTAGTTGGGATTCTAGAAATTAAAGAATTTGTTGTTTTAGTAGAAAGGGCTTGTAAAGCTGAAGATCTCAGGAAATAAAATAGGAAAGCAGATTCAGAGGCTAGAGACACTAGAAAAAGATCGATGGGTAAGCCGTATCAATCTTCATCCAAGAAATCCAAAGATTCGTATACTCGCCCGAATGCTTCGATTGGATATCTGAACAAGGATCGTGTTAAATAATATTCTGGTTCCAAAGCTCAACCTACATCAGTAGCTAGTGTTGGCAGTGTAAGAGACAATAAACCTGAATTTCAGCATTGTGGACGACAACATTTCAGAGAATGTTGGAATAAAAGTAATAAAGTTTGTGGTCCGTTAGAACACTTCTTTTGAGATTGCTCGGAGTTAGATGAGAAAGACAAAGTTCAGAATGTGAGATCAAGTAATACTGCTGTTAGAAGGAGACCACCCCGAAACACTGGAAATACAAGTGGTAACCAAAGTGTTGCGAGAGATTCTGTTGTGAGATCTAAGGCACGAGCACCTACTCGAGCTTATGCTATTCATGCACGGGAGGAAGTATCCTCGCCAGAAGTTATAACCGGTCCTTTGACTCTCTATGATACTAAAGTTATTGCATTGATAGATCCAGGATCAACTTATTCTTATATATGCATGAATTTAGTATCCAGTAAGACTTTGTTTGTATAGTCTACCGAATTTGTGATTAGAGTATCGAAACCCTTAGGCAAGTGTGTTTTAGTTGATAAAGTATGCAAGAACTGTCCATTGATGATTCAAGATTTTTGTTTTCCGGCTGATGTAATGTTGTTTCTATTTGATGAATTTGATATAATTCTACGTATGGATTGGCTAACGCTACATGATGCTATAGTAAACTGTAAATGAAAGACGAATGATCTGAGATGTTAGAATAATGAAATTATTTGGATTGAGTCAGATGATTTGAATGGTTTACCAGCAGTGATTTCATCGATGTTAGCTCAGAAATATGTGAGAAAGGGTTGCAAAGCTTTTTTTGCTTATGTGCTTGATACTAAAGTGACTGAAAAGAAGATTGAAATAGTGCCAGTTGTGTGTGAGTATCCAGATGTATTTCCTAAAGAATCCCCGAGATTACCACCTATTCGAGAAGTTGAATTTGGTATTAAATTAGTGCAGGGAACGACTCTTATATCGACAGCTCCGTACAGAATGGCTCCGACAGAATTAATAGAATTGAAATCTCAGTTGCAAGAGTTGACAAATAGAGGATTTGCATGACTGAGTTTCTCACCTTGGGGTGCTCCTATATTGTTTGTGGAAAAGAAAGATGGCACGATGAGAATGTGTATAGACTACCGATAGCTTAACAAAGTGACAATCAAGAATAAATATCCTTTACCGTGTATCGATGATGTGTTTGATCAGCTAAAAAACGTAACGACATTTTCGAAAATAGATCTGAGATCGAGTTATTATCAATTGCGAGTAAAAGACTCTGATGTGCCAAAAACCACTTTCCGAACGAGGTACAGACATTATGAATTTTTGGTTATGCCTTTCGGACTAACGAATGTTCCTACAGTCTTTATAGATTCAATGAACCAGATTCTTAGACCGTACTTAGATTGATTTCTTGTCGTATTTATTGACGATATATAGATATATTCAGGAGATGAAACTGAGCATGCTGAGCATTTGAGAATTGTATTGCAGACTCTGCGTGATAAGCAGTTATATGCAAAGTTCAGTAAATGTGAATTCAGGTTACGCAAGGTTGGTTTTCTGGGGCATATTGTGTCAGCATCGGGTATTCGAGTTGATCCGAGTAAGAATTCTGCAGTAATAGATTGGAAGCCTCCGAGAAATGTATCTGAAGTCCGTAGTTTCCTAGGACTCACCAGCTATTGTAGACGATTTGTGAAAGGTTTTTCAATGATTGTGACTCCGTCGACGAGATTGCTTCAGAAAGAGGTAAAGTTTGAATAGTCTGAGAAATGTCAGAAAAGTTTTGATCAGTTGAAAGCTCTTTTGACTGAAGCTCCAGTGTTAGTACAACCAAAATTGGGTAAAGAATTTGTGATCTATAGTGATTCATTGTTGAGTGGTCTGGGTTGTGTTTTGATGCAGGAAGGCAAAGTCATAGCTTATGCCTCGTGACAGTTGAAGCCTCATGAAAAGAATTACCCGACGCATGATTTAGAGTTAGCAGCCATTGTGTTTGCGTTGAAGATTTGGCACTATTATTTGTTCGGTGAGAAACGCCATGTTTATGCATATCACAAGAGTTTGAAATATCTAATGATTCAGAAAGATTTAAATTTGCGATAGCAGAGATGGCTAGAATTAATAAAAGATTATGAGTTAGTGATTGACTACCATCCGGGAAAAGCAAATGTTGTTGCTGATGCATTAAGCCAGAAATCTTTATTTGCTGTACATGCAATGAATACTTAGTTGGCTCTATCTAATGACGGCTCAGTTGTAGCTAATTTGAAAGCGAGACTGTTGTTTTTACAGCCAATTTGTGAAGCTCAGAAAGTTGATAATGAAATGTTAACAAAACGAGCTCAATGTGATTCGAACCTTGATTCAGAATTTCAAGTTAACGCTAATGGTTGTTTAAGATTCAGAGGCCGAATATGTTTTCTGAGAAATTCAGAGTTGATCGGATGATTTTGAACGAAGCACATAGTAGTTGTGTATCTGTTCATCCGGGAAGCACAAAAATGTATAACAACTTGAAACAACTCTATTGGTGGCCTAGTTTGAAACGTGACATCTCAGAGTCCATTTCTAAATGTTTGATTTGTCAACAAGTTAAAGCTAAGCGTCAGGTACTGTCTGGTTTATTGTAGCTGATTATTATTCCCGAATGGAAATGAGATAGAGTGACTATGGATTTTGTGTCGGGATTGCCCCTATCTCTGAAAAAGAAAGATGCGATCTGGGTTATAGTTAACAGATTTACAAAATCAGCTCATTTCATTTCAGTACGAATAGACTATTCGCTTGAAAAGTTAGCTAAGTTGTATAACTCCGAGATTGTGAGATTACACGAAGTACCTGTTTCTATTGTTTTGGTTAGAAATCCTAAGTTGACATCGAGTTTTTGGAAGAAACTGCAAGATGTATTGGGTAAAAAACTAAATTTTAGCACAACATTTCACTCGCAGATAGATGGTCAATCCGAGTGAGTTATACAGATACTCGAGGATATGTTACGATGTTGCATTCTTGATTTTGAAGGTAGCTGGGAGAAATATCTACCGCTGATTGAATTTGCTTATAATAATAGCTTTCAATCGAGTATTAAAATGACACAGCATGAGGCTTTATACGGATGTAAATGTTGAACATCATTGTACTGGACGGAGCTTAGCGAGAGTAAGATTCATAGGGTTGATCTGATTAGAGAGACTGAAGAAAAAGTGAAAGTAATTCATAATAGTTTAAACGCGGCATCAGATAAAAAAAAATCTTATGCAGACTTGAAAAGAAAAGATATTGAATTTTAGATCGGGGATAAAGTGTTTTTAAAAGTCTCACTGTGGAAGAAAATACTCAGATTTGGCAAAAAAGGAAAGTTGACCCGAGATTTACCAGACCTTATGAAATTATTGAGCGAGTTCGACCAGTGGCATATTAGTTAGCATTACCGTCAGAATTAGAGAAGATTCATAATGTATTTCATGTATCGATGCTATGAAGATACAGTTCTGATCATTTGCATGTTATTTCCCGACTGAAGTTGAAATTCAGTCAGATTTATCGTACATTGAAGAACCAATCCGAATTCGAGTTCGTGAGATCAAAGAACTGAGAAATAAAAGAATAGCATTAGTGAAATCCTCGTAGTATCGACACGGGGTTGAAGAAGCTACGTAGGAACTTGAGGATGCTATGAGAAATCAATACCCTAACCTATTCACTGGTAAGATTTTCGGGGATGAAAATCCCTAAGGGGAGGAGAGTTGTAACAGCCTGGTTTTAGCTAAATCGAAATAGTGGTTTTGGAACAATAAATTTGAGGTTGAAAAATTATTTTAATATTATTCTTAGTGTTTACAGCATGTGATTATATATGTGTGAAAGTTTCGTGGAATAATTTTATCGTTTGGATGCTTAATTTGAGAAAAGGACTAAATCGCGTAAAATGCAAAAGTTGCATTCTATTTGATAAAGGTGTCTAATTACTATGGCTTATTAAATGAAAGGTCCTTATGATGATATTAGACCATTGATAATGGATATGGACATAAATGACATTGAATTATAAAATTTATAATGTTTTAATTAAAGGATAAAATGGTAATTAATGATTTAAGTTATATTAAATAAAACAAAAACCATTTTATGCTTAATTATCATCATCCATAACCGAACATCAAGAGGAAAAGAAGAGGATAATGTTTTTTTAGGGTTCAGCCCTTCTTGTTCTTGATTAAGGTATGTTTTGAGCTTGGTTTTTTATGAATTCTATGTTTTTGTGATCGTTACTTTGTATTCTAGCTAGCCCGTACCCTAATTTCTGAATTGGATGATGAATTTGTGAGTTTCCATTGATGGTAGCTTGATGTTTTTGAATGTTAATGATGGAAAATGAATAATTGTTGATAGATTTTACTGTTTTGTAAAGTGGTTTTTGACAAAAATATCAAATAAGGATTAATTTGTGAAATGTGCAAATTGAGGGATTTAAATGTGAAATAAATGAAATTTTTGGACTGCTAGGGGTCCTTATGTAATTCGGCTAGTATGTATTTGGATTGAATTATGTGAATTTTGTGTAATTATGAAATATGGACTAAATTGTTAAAATGTGAAAGTCTAGGGGCTAAAGTGCAAAACTAAATTGAATGAGTTGGTGATTAAATGGGTTAATTTTGAATACATATAGATCAAGAAAGAAAGAATTTTAATTTAGATTGGGGGAAAAGCAAGGTTATCGAGTAATCGATCTGATTAGTCAATTCCGAATACGAGGTAAGTTCGTATGTGATAATTTCGTTATAAACTAATAAACCATAAATTATACATATTTTTACCCCATGTTTAATGCATTTTATGGATGATTTCTCAATAGAATTGGTGAATTTGATGCTCCTAATGCTTTAATTTCATGTTTTATGCTTAGGAGAGCATAGGAGAGCGAAAGGAACAAGAAACGGGCCAAAAACAGAGAAAATGGGTCAAGGTACGAAATCAACACGGCCTGGACCTCCTCACACGGGCAGACCACACGGCCGTGTCAATTTGGCAGGCTCGAGCACGGCCTGAAGTAATGGAACACGGGCGTGTGCCACGGGCGTTCCCTACTGAGCCCAAGTTGAGTCCAATTCGGAAAAGGCTAATTTTGAGGGCTTCTAGGCATTCCAAAGCCTATAAATACACCCTAGAGAAGGAAGAAAAGAGAGACGGAGAAGGGGGAGTAAGGAATTACTCCAAGGAAGCCAGTTGATCCATCTCAGAAGCTGGATTCATCATCAAGACTAAGATCTCTCCTCAATTTCCCTTCAGGAGTTTTGAGTTTTCTTTATGTTTTGTATTCTTTATTTTTCTGAGATGTTTTTTTATTTAGTTATGAACTAAAACCCCTAAATACCTAAGGGGAATGAAACCTAAGACGAATCTTGTTATTATTTTCTGAATCGTATGATAAATATTTAACTTGTTCTTAATTATGTGTTCTTAATTCTTGTTTTGATATCCCATGATACTGATTCAAGACATGCTCTTATTCAGAGGAGGAATAGACCCTGTCTAAGAGTACATTTGTCATAATTAAACGGAGTTGATTGCGCGCCTAGACATAGGGTGACAAGATTTTGCCAGATTAGGGTGAAACCTAATAAGGGGATCCATAGATAGAGTTAATGCAACCCTAGAGTGTTAATTAGAGAAAAGTCTCGGTTATTCAATCTAGGGATTAGACGTTATTAGTCTTGAATAGGGATAATAACATAACTTAGTGATCTCTACGGAACAAGTTGAATGAATAAATCGTCCGATTCGGAGCCAGAATAACAAGTAAAGCCTAGGTGGATTTTTCCTTAGGTATTGTCTTAAGTCAATCGATTTTTCCCAAAAGCGATTCCCCAATTCTTCTCTCTGTGCGTTCTTAGTTTAGATAATTAGTTAATTAAAACAAAACCTCTTTATTCTTAGGCTAGATAATAAAAAGACAGTCATTACTAGTACTTTTAGTTCCTTTGGGTTCGACAATCCGATCTTGCTAAAACTATATTACTTTCGATAGGTACACTTGCCTACATCGCGATAATAGTTAGTTCAAGAACGAGTAATTATAAATATTTAAAACCTATCACGAAATAACGCGATCAAGTTTTTTGGCGTTGTTGCCGGGGAACTAAGATAGTAGGAACGCTCAATTTTTATTACTTTAGCCATTTATTTTTCTTGCAATTTAATTTAATTTTATTATTATTATTATTATTTATTAACCTAATCTTTCTTTCTCTTGGCAGGTTTTTATAGTTTATAACTAGAAGAAACCCGTCGGGACCATTACTTTTTGACGAAGAAATCAATTGTACCGTTCGTAGAAACCAAAGAGAAATAAGGCACAGGTTAAGATACATGGTGAACAACCAAAAAGACAATACTCAACCCCCAACCGAAGAGATGGCTGAAAACCAAGGCAATCAACTACCTCCTGCAATTGCGGTTAATCAAAATCTTGCTCCACGCACTATGTATGATTATGCTAAACCTTCTTTAACAGGAGCTGAATCAAGCATAGTTAGACCTCCTGTAGCTGCAAATACTTTTGAATTAAAACCTAACACTATTCAAATGATACAACAATTTGTTCAGTTTGATAGTTTGCAGGATGAGGATCCCAACGCTCATTTAGCCAACTTCTTAGAACTATGCGATACATTTAAAATTAATGGCATTTCTGATGATGCCATAGATCTTCAGTTGCTTCCCTTTTCATTGAGGAACAAAGCTAAAAATTGGTTGAACTCGTTACCACGAGGGTCAATTACTACTTGGGAACAAATGACTGAAAAATGTTTACTAAAATATTTTTCGCTGGCTAAAATGGCTAAATTACGTAATGATATCTCTTCTTTTGTGCAGATAGATTTAGAAACACTCTACGATGCGTGGGAGAGATACAAGGACCTTTTGAGAAGGTGTCCTCACCATGGGTTAACACTTTGGCTCCAAGTACAAACATTTCACAATGGTCAGAATCCTTCGACTCAGCAAATGGATGACGCAGCTGCAGGTGGAACCATCAACAATAAAACACCGGAAGACGCCTATGAGTTTATAGAGGAGATGTCACTGAATAACTATCAGTGGCAAGTCATGAGGACAAAGCCGACAAAAATAGCTGGTGTTTATAACGTCGATTCGGTCACCATACTCCCTAATCAGGTAGAACTCTTGAATAAAAAGATTGATGGTTTTCTTAGTTCTTCACAGGTTTACCCAGTAATGCAGTGCGAAGCAAGTAGTGGTCAAACAAACCATTCGGAATACCAACCTTATGGCCACAGCATGGATAACGAGCAATTAAACTACATGGGTAATAATCATTGACCTCAAAACAATCCATATAGTAACACTTATAATGCAAGTTGTAGGAACCACCCCAATTTCTCGTGGGGCAGTCAAGGAAATCAAAGACCACAACATCCTCCGAGCTACCAACAACCACCCTACCAACAGGAAAAGAAGCCAAACCATGAAGAGATGCTCTCAAAGTTTATATCAGTGTCAGAAACCCATTTTTAGAACACCGAGACAGTACTTAAAAATCAACAAGCGTCAATCCAAAGCCTCGAAACTCAGATAGGCCAGCTTTCCAAACTAATCTTCGAATAACCACAAGGTAGTTTGCCAAGTAATACCGAACCTAACCCAAGGGAACAACTCAACACAATTAATATTCAAGATGACGAATGAGTCGTTGAGCCTGAACCAGAACCGAGGCAAGAAACTGTGGTAAGCAAAGGTCAAGGTGAAGTAGATCAAAATACAAACAAACCAGTGACTGTCGAATATAAACCTCGTGTGGCATAACCCAATGCGACAAGGAAAGACCGCTCAGATGAACAATTTGGTAAATTTTTTAAACTCTTAAAAAAATTACATATTAACTTAACTTACCTTTTATTGAAGCTTTATCGCAGATGCCAAACACAATGAAATTTTTAAAGGAGCTTTTAGGAAATAAGCGGAAGTTGGACGAGGCGTCGCATGTGGAGCTGAACGCAGTTTGCTCGGCCATTCTCCAAAATAAACTACCTAACAAACTAAAAGACCCAGGGAGCTTTACTATTCCTTGCTTAATTGGTAGTTTAGATGTTAATCATGCATTAGCTGATCTAGGGGCTAGTATCAACGTCATGCCTTACAAAATGTTTAAGCAACTAGGTCTCGGGAAACCCAAATAAACTAGGATGAGCATTCAATTAGCAGATAAAACTATAAGATTCCCTAGAGGTATTATTGAAGTTGTGCTAGTTAAAATTGATAAATTTATATTTCCCGTTGACTTTATTGTTCTAGACATAGAAGAGGATAGGAACACTTCCTTAATTCTAGGAAGGCCCTTTTTAGCAACTGCTAAAACCATCATTGATGTTGGCACAGGTGAACTCACACTCTGGGTGGGAGACGAAACAATCACCTTTCAAGCTCGCAATTCTGGCAACACATCAGGAATTGAAAGTGATCATTTAAACCATTCTACTAAACCTAACAATATGGTGAAACCTACTTTGTAGAAAATGAGTCTGAAGGAAGCACACGAGTCGTTCTCAAGCAATAGTAGAGGACCTGTTCATGAAGATCGAAGATTACAAATCGAGGAACTCGATGAATGGCAGACGCACAAACCAAGAACATCCAACAAACTGAAACTGCGCCAAAACAAGCCCGATACCTCTCCAAATCAACTTAAGGTTGGTGATAAGGTTTTATTAGATGTCGCAGATCCCCACATTGTTACTACCACACCGAATGAGGAAATCCCTCTTACGGTACTTAATATTTTTCCATTCGGTACGGTAGAGGTAAGTCATCCTAAGTTCGATCCTTTTAAGGTAAACAACACCCGATTAAAACCTTATTTTGATGAGATTGATAGCAGGAATGAGGAGTATAAACTCCTCAAACCACCATGAACATTCACTGGAGAGGTAAGTTGAGCTTAGACTATAAATAAGCGCTTCTCGAGAAGTAACCCGAGCACTAACAATATTTATTTCTTTAAATTTTGGTATTTATCTCCTAACTTACTAATAGAAATCTTGAATACAGGTGTTTCCACAGAGACATGGCCAAGCACACGGGCATGCTTAAGGCCGTGTGAAAATAGGGCAAAAGATTTCCTAACACGGGCTACGATTAAACACCATGGCCATGAGATATGGCCGTGGTTGAGCCTGCCAAAACAACACGGGCGTGCGACACGCTCGTATGGAAGAACCGTGGGTGAACCTGCCAAAACAACATGGGCGTTCGACACACCCGTGTAAAACACCCATGGTCGAACCTATTAAATTAACACGGGCGTGGGGCTTGCACACGGGCGTGGGAGAAACGAACGAAGCTAGACACGGTCACGCGACACGGCCGTGTGAACCCACACGCCCAAGGAACACGGGCGTGTACTAAATGTCAGACGCGCCCAAATTTGAAATTTGCGAATCGCACGGGCTGAAATTGGGGGACACGGGCGTGTGTCCTGGCCGTGTGGCCCAAAATTTATAAATACCCTGCACTATTCACTTTCTTCCCCATTCAAAAACCCTAACCCTAGCCGCTGCAACTCCACACGGCCTCCCTGCCACGCCCGTGCACCGCTTCCCACTTTATTTTTGACGCTCAATCTCTTTCCCTTAGCGTTTGTTTACACCTTTCACTTCTATTTTACTTATTTCTAATGCTTATTATCAACATAAACTTCATATCTTTTGAACTATTTTTCATTTTCTATCATTTAATTTGCATTCTTAGGTTAGTTATCATACATTTTGTAATAAATTAAGTTATTAGGAACACCTCATACCCATGACATTACTATGTTTATTCTCATGCTATTACCATACCAATGTATATCATTTAATTTGCATTCGTAAGTTAGTTATCATACATTCCGTGTTAAATTGAGATTAGGAAAACCTCATACCCATTACATTTCTATTCTTATTCTCATTGTTATTGTGGTTGAGTTTGCTTCATATTAATAGTATTGGCTGAAATAGTTAGATCCAAATCCATGCCTTTTATTTTATTTTTTGAATTCGTTACCTATTATTATTATTCTTTATATTACAGGCTTTTGATTTCGTCTTTACAAGGAAAGGAAATCGCCGTACCTGCCTCAAAGAAGAGGAAGAAAGCGTCCTCTTTCGTGGGTCCCATAGCAAAAATTCGTCACCCTCTCCTATAGTTTCCCCGATGGCCCCTTGAAGAACTGTTCCAAATACTTCGGGCCCGACCTTTAATTGCGGGTCGCTGCATCGACTTGGCTGCTATAGAATAGGTTCAGTTGGCTGATTCGATTCGAGCCCTCCTAGCCACTGACCCTTGGGAGCTATTCTTTGGGATTATCAAGCCAACATACCTTGAGCTCACGATGGAACTATGCTCAACGTTCCATCTTCAGACCGTAATGACGAACTATGATGATCCCGGCACGGTTCAATTTTGCCTAGGCTGATTAATCTGCCAGCTAAGGGTCCCAGAGTTTGGTGCTGCACTAGGCTTATATACGGAGGAGTTCAAGGAGGAGAATAAACTACATGCTCTCAGTTGCCACATACATTTCTCTCCCTCGAAGTGCTGGCACACTTTGGCCCCTAGCACGACCTCCTACAATCCTAGCCGCTCCAAGGCATCAGTTCTCCCACCATCCTAAGGTACTTACAACCTATTTTAGCTCACACGATTATAGGGAGGCGAGAGAGCACTGGCATCGTCAACACCCACGACGTCTACTTCTTATGGTGCATGTCGCAAGGGCACGTCATTGACCTTGCCTATTTCATTGCCCTTACGATTCAGCACCAGATGGAGCAGCATCAGAAGGGGGTCATCTCCATTGGCCCCTACGTGACTCGACTAGCGCGACACTTCGGGCTCCTCAACACCGCGGCCCAAGAATCATCGCTCACCCTCATCGGCCAGATGTCTCCACAAAGCATCTCGAGCATGCTTAGCATGAGGATGATCGAGAGGCGCTGAGGAACCTACCCTCCCTAGTATCATCTCGCCTAATCTATCGAGGAGGAGGCCTACGAGAACATTCCTGATGATGTCTCCCCACAGCACGAGGACCCACCGACTCAGCCACTACCATCCTCTCGTCCAGTTCATGTAGTGGCTTCATATGCTGACATCTCTGAGGGCTTCACTTGATTCGAGCAACAGGGTTTTCAAAGATTTGACAACATTGATGCTACTCTACAGCAGATTTGTCAACGCCTCCACATCTCATCGCCAGTCCCACTTCGCGAACTATCCAGCGATGAAGATGTTTAAAAATATTTACTTATTATTTTATTTTTTATTTTTTATTGAAACTACTTTTTATTTTTATTAGATTTTAGAAATTTTATTTTTAATTATTAATTTCAGTTATTTCTTTTTGAGTAATTATTCTTCCTAATATCCCCTAAAAAGTTCTTGATTTTATCACAGTTCTATAGAGCTCTTAAGCTCATCATCACATAGGAACTAAACCTCCACCGGGAAAGGTTCTCCACGACTGCCATGTCCTGCTCGCCCACGACCATACCTACCACTTGAGATAATATCCTTTTGGCGCAGGACTTATGGCCTAATGAACCTTTACGACCACCGGAGTATCCTCCTCCACTCTCGAACCGATTCCTCTTCAGAACTCCAGTTTGAGGAATTCATCATACAGGAAGTTTCACTTCTCTCCCTATCTTATTTTTCCACTCTAATATCTATCTTTGTACATTGAGGGCAATGTAAATCTTAAGTGTGGGGGGTATTTATTTCATTATCAGAAAAATCCCTGAATGATTGCCCTGTTCTCTTGAAAAGCTTTCATATCATATTTAGGACAAATTTTAATTGATTTATGATTTTGATTGATATATCTTGAATTAAAACATAGGCCTTTATGCATTGATTGTTTAAACTTTAAGACATTAGAGAATCAAGCATGATGAGTTAATTTTTAAGAATTTAAAATTATAGGTTGTTTCCCCAAGTCTAGGTATTACTTTGAATTCGAATTCAAGAGTCTAAACATCAAAAAGCCATAATTTTTGTGCGATTTTTGAGCCTTTTGAGCATCTATTAATCCTTTCATGCTCACTTTTTATTATTGCTTTGAGTGCGTCAGTATTGAACTGTTATTTTAAAACTTCCTTAATTATGCATGTCGAGACCACACCATTTGATTTGATATATCAAAATGATTAAGGAACTTAGGATTAACCCACTCATGCCACGAAAAGCCTACCTCCACGATTAACCCCTAGTAAACCCCCTTGAGCCTAACAAGCCATTCCTTGTATTAACCTCAATATTAACCCTTAACCCATTATTATTGAAATCCCTTAAATTAATCCCTATTTTTGTTGAGATTTGAGTTTGAATGGATTGCCTAGCTATGTTTTGTTCTTAATAGTTAGTCTATATTATTTTAACTTGTTCTTAAAAAAAACATGTATACACATTAGTAGTTTTCTTCTGTTTGTAAGCTTCAAAAGTTAAATTCCATAGTTTGAGAAGAAGCTTTGTTGTACGCAAGTAATGATTAACTCTTTTTCTAGTTAGGTAATTTTTTAATTCAATCTCGATTCTAACCCTTTCTTTCAGCTTGTGACCACACCCCCTAACCAAGCCTCATTACAACCCTCCAAAGACCTTTTGATTGATGTATCATTTTAAATTATAGTGGTGGAGATTTGATTTTCATGCAAGCCTATGGTAATGACATTTCATTATTGACTATTGAGTGCTTCATTTATTGTCCTTAAACACCTTGAGTGATTTGAGTGAATATTTAGTGAGGATGTGAAACTCTATGATATTCTGAATCAAAGGTAATTACTTAGATGCGGAGAGACACCTATGTTTGCATGATTAAATACTCAACTTGGAATGTTTGAAACTTTTATGTTCTTTTAGTTAAATTCTCAATGTATGATTACCTATGGATTATTCTGAGAAAATGTCGATAGAAATTATAAGTTGAGAAGAATTTATTTTGATTATGAGTTGAGAATTTTGCTTGAGGACAAGCAAATGCTTAAGTGTGGGGTTATTTGATAAACCATAAATTATACATATTTTTACCCCATGTTTAATGCATTTTATGGATGATTTCTCATTAGAATTGGTGAATTGGATGCTCCTAATGCTTTAATTTCATGTTTTATACTTGGGAGAGCATAGGAGAGCGAAAGGAACGAGAAACGGGCCAAAAAAGGAGAACATGGGCCAAGGTACAAAATCAACACGGCCTGGACCTCCTCACACGAGCAGTCCACACGGTCGTGTCAATTTGGCAGGCTCGAGCACGGCCTGAAGTAATCAAACACGGGCATGTGCCACGAGCGTGTCCCTACCGAGCCCAAGTTGAGTCCAATTTAGAAAAGGCTAATTTTGAGGGCTTCTAGGCATTCCAAAGCCTATAAATACACCCTAGAGAAGGAAAAAAAGAGAGACGGAGAAGGGGGAGTAAGGAATTACTCCAAGGAAGCCGATTGATCCATCTCAGAAGTCGAATTCATCATCAAGACTGAAGATCTCTCCTCAATTTCCCTTCAGGGGTTTTGGGTTTTCTTTTTGTTTTGTATTCTTTATTTTTCTGAAATGTTTTCTTATTTAGTTATGAACTAAAACCCATAAATACCTAAGGGGAATAAAACCTAAGACGAATCTTGTTATTATTTTCTGAATCGTATGATAAATATTTAACTTGTTCTTAACTATGTGTTTTTAATTC
The DNA here is from genome assembly GCF_007990345.1 of Gossypium hirsutum. Lineage (NCBI taxonomy): Eukaryota > Viridiplantae > Streptophyta > Magnoliopsida > Malvales > Malvaceae > Gossypium > Gossypium hirsutum. The sequence continues at coordinate 91,924,806 of NC_053433.1, read as the reverse complement.
TTGTTTTGATATCCCAGGATACTGATTCAAGACAGGCTCTTACTCAGAGGAGGAATAGACCCTATCTAAGAGTACATTTATCATAATTAAGCGGAGTTGATTGCGCGCCTAGACATAGGGTCACAAGATAGGGTGAAACATAATAAGGGGATCCATAGATCGAGTTAATGCAACCTTAGAGTGTTAATTAAAGAAAAGTCTCAATTATTCAATCTAGGGATTAGACGCTATTAGTCTTGAATAGGGATAATAACATAACTTAGGGATCTTTACGGAACAAGTTGAATGAATAAATCGTCCGATTCGGAGCCAGAATAACAAGTAAAGTCTAGATGGATTTTTCCTTAGGTATTGTCTTAAGTCAATCAATTTTTCCTAAAAGCAATTCCCCAATTATTTTCTCTGTACGTTCTTAGTTTATATAATTAGTTAATTAAAACAAAACCTCTTTATTCTTAGGCTAGATAATAAAAAGACAGTCATTACTAGTACTTTTAGTTCTTTTGGGTTCGACAATCCGGTCTTGCTAAAACTATACTACTGTTCGATAGGTACAGTTGCCTACATCGCGATAATAGTTAGTTCAAGAACGAGTACTTATAAATATTTAAAACCTATCACGAAATAACGCGATCATAAATGTATGTTATATGCTTTGGTATTGCATAAAATGTGATTATGAGATTATGGATAATGTTTAAATTGTGAATACAACTGTACGGATGTGTTCGACGATGAAATAGACGAGCGAAACTTCTCAGTTGAACCTTAGGAATAGTTAGGATACCAATGACATGTCATTAGGTTAATGTATTGGCTTCAGGCTATGATATCGACACTTCGGGTGCGAATAATACCTTGATTTGGCTATAAGACATGGTATAGGTATTTAGAGAGGAGTTACCTTAATTTGGCTACGAGCTATGGTATAGGTACTCTGAGATAAGTTACCTTGATTTGGCTACGGGTCATGGTATATGTACTTATCAATTTAGATCTTAAGTATTTGGCTTCTATTTCAAATGGTTCAACAGGTAAAAGAAGTGACGTGGTTGAGAAAGAGGTTAGTACGAGGTGATACAGGTATGTACGGAACCTACTCGAGTATTAGATTGAAAAAAGTTCAATGAGATGGTATTTGATCATGTTTTGAGACATGAAAAAGGTTTGTGGTTAATGCGATTTTGATTTGTTAATGTGAAAATAGTTAAATTACATTTATTTAATGAATTGAGTTATTGACTTATGAACTTACTAAGCTTTTAAAAGCTTAATTTGTGTGTACTTTAGATGTTTCGTAGATAATCAAAGCTAGATTGGACTCGAGGATCGTCACGAAACGCCATCACACTATCGATCACTTGGTACTTTTGAAGCTTGTAATTTTGGAATATGGCATGTATAGGCTAGTGTTATTATGATATATTTTGTGTTATGGAATTATAGCCATGTGATTTGGCTTGTATATGGTAAAGTTGTAGGATGTGAATTTTGCTTATATAATGTGTTTCTTTATGCTAAGTAATGTTTATGGTATGCGTTGTGAATTTGGTCAAATTGTTGTAGTTGTTTTTATGGTTGGATAAATGGTGAAATGTTCATGGTATTGAATGGGATTGTAAATTGGCATAGTATGGTATGAGATTAAGGTATTGAATTGGTATTATTTTGAGATTTGAGTTAGTTATTTTGAAGGATGAATAAATGTATATTGAAATTAGATGGAATGATGAATTTAGCGTATAAAATCAATATGATTGGATGAAATCAATATGATTGGAGTAGTGAATGTGTATTGAGTTGGCTAGTATTATTATGGTTTGAAATGTGCATGAGTTGATGATGTTTTGGATGCCTAAAAATGTATTGAAATGGTATAAAATATCCTGTTTTTGGAAGGCATGAGAAGGGTGAGGAAAGTGGCTTAAACCAAGCCTATTTTCACTCTACACGACTGAGTACACGGGCGTGTGATTCGATCGTGTGTGATACATGGCCTTGGTACACGGACGTGTGTCCCCTGGGGTACCCTTTCGAATTAAGTCAGTATACCATCCAGGTTTGGCATGGCCTAGACATATGGGCGTGTCTATTGACCGTGTGTGGCACACAGGCTGGCACATGGGCGTGAGGCCGGTAGTGTGAGCCAAGTCAGTAACCCCTCCAGTTTTCACACAGCCCAACACACGGGCATGTCCTCGGCTGTGTGGTGCAAATTAGTATGTATGCCTGTTTTCACACGGCCTGTGACATGGGCGTGTCTGATGGCCGTGTGTGGCACACAGCCTGTTCACACGGGCGTATGACCCTTGAATGCTTGAAAATTTTATGCGTTTCCTAAAGTTTGCAAATGTTATTGGTTTAGTCCCAAACCTCTTCCAAGCATGTTTTCAGGTCTCGTAGAGCCTTAGAAGAGACATTGTGATTAATTTGATTAATGTTTATGTGAAAATAAATGATTTATGTTGTGATTGATTGGTAATGCCTCGTAACCCTATTCTGGCGACAAATACGGGTTAGGGGTGTTACAAAGCAACTCAAATACCAACCATTTAAACTATGTAAAACACAATTAAACATACTCAAAACATGTCAAAACAACCATCTTAGGTGCCTAACCGATGTACCCTCATTGGGACCGTATTTTATATCATCAATTATGCAAGCAAAGCAATCAACCATTAAAACTTCAAATCATACCACATTTTCCATAATTAAGCTAACTTTCAACTCCTTAAGTTACCAAAATTTTGAAGCTATGCACATGCCAAAACATTAGACTAAACTTTCATACCAACAATGCCTAAACTATAACTATATATACAAGTGGCCAACATTTCATATTAAGCCAAAACAACATTACACCAACAAATCAATTAACAACCAAAGACTTCCTAGGTGCATGCCATTACAAAATGAAATATCACAACACTTGAGCTCGGGATTGAGGTTGGATGCTGAGTCGACTGTAAGTTGTAATGTACCTAACTTGCACACGGAAAAACAAAATCGTACACTGAGTATAACCCAGTGATATTTCTATAATCCAAACCATATAAGCTTGAGATAAACAATTAAAACATAAAATGCATCAAGTAAATCTATGTACATGTGTTTCAATTTAATAATATAATTTTTTGCTCATTCCTTCTTCACACCTAATACCATTTTCACATGTTCAATCTCATATCAAACGCATTTCGTATAACATTTGCTAATCTCATCTCATGTAATAGCATGATACAACTATTTGATTTCATATCACAAATGACAGATCATTTCATCATTTCATATTCATTTCTCATCTTTGTCATCTCAATATCAAAAACATAATTTATTTATTTACCTCTATTAACACAACTTGGACTCAAACGGATACACGGATCCAACCAACACACTAGTTTGGCACCTAGTGCCTCATTGGATAAATCCGAAGTAATATTTGTATCCAACGCTATATAAATTGACACCCAGTGTCTCATCGATTAAATCGAAGCAAATTGGCACCTAGTGCCTTACCGACTTGAGGTCGAAGAAATCCCTAAATTCTTCATATCCTATGACATGCCATCTATATCTGGCTTAGCCCGAATAGTTAATAGGGTTCCATTTCACTTTCAATTACATCCAATGTCCATTTCTCGAATATATACACATATAAACATATATTCAATTTAATATTCACATAGTCAACACATTTATAATATACCAAATCATTCCATTTCAATAAAATATGAATTCAATTCAATTTCAAAGTACTAAAGTCCTCACCTCAAATGCTTACCATATGCAATAGTTCAAAATGCAATAATTTATAACTTAGTTCGGATTATAGAAACACAAACCATGGATTCCAAGCTATTTGATGTCGATTTTATCCCTCCCCTTTTAACTAAAGGATTCTAGTACGATGTTCACTACAATAAGACAATTAAAATACATTAATAATACACAATTCAATTCTACATTAATTTTTAATTTTTACACTATATTTGCATAAATTTCAATTTAGTCCCTAAATCGAGACTAATTTTAACCTTCACATTTAACCTCAAATTTTTATACTAATTTCACTCTAAGCTAAATTTAGTTCCCTATTTTTAATTATACCCTTAAATTTCAAATTTTTCACAATTTATGTAACAGTTCATTTTTCAGTGAAATTGGAACAGTGGTTTTGGGACCACAAATCCGACCCAAAATATATTTTATTTTTATTTTATCATATGGCTCGTAATATTTTAGAAATGACATGTGAAAATTTTGATATGAAAATTTTATCGATTAAGTGTTTAATTACGAGGACTAAATAGCAAAAAAATGCGAAAGTTGAATTCTAGTAGCTATAAGGATCAAATAGCATAAGCTTGTATGTTATGATGAAAAATGAAAATAAGCTTGAAATGGTGATAAAGGGTTAGTCCAGATTGGATGTTGAATTCTGATGATTGTGTGTGCTTTCTCAAAACAAGTAGGGTCCTGCATTTGTTGCGGACGGGATTTAGCTCAGACGAGTAATCTCAATGACCTTGTTATAAAAATGATTTAGCCTGGACAGGTAATCCCGATATAATACCTCTCAAGCATAGGTTATGGTTAGGGTTTAGCCTGGACTGGTAACCCTAATTGAGCTCTTGTAAGCATACGATATATAAAGGATTTAACCTAGACTGGCGATCTTGTTCTACGACATGTGGCTCATGAGTGTGTTCCTTGGTTAAGTATTCTAAGGGGTAACCTTGATAAGAATTGACGAATTAATGAATCGTACACCTTGAATGTCCTATTTGAGCCTTCATTGAAGTTTCAATGATTTAACAGACATATAACTCTTAACATGGCACAAGAACTTTGAGATGAATTGATAATGACTTGAAAGAATATTGCTTGATAAGCTCATCTATGTTACTTGATTTATACAAATAGTTTGATAACTAACATGTTTGATGGAATGTATATGATTAGGCCATTTAGCCAAATGGATGGAAACATAACCTTGTATGCCTAGATTTTAATAAACAAGATTGATAAGTTTAGTTTCTGTTATACGAACTTACTAAGCATATAATGCTTACTCCTTTTATTTTTCCCCTGTTTTATAGTGCTTGGAAGCTCGTGAAGGTTGGAAGATCGTTGAAGCATCGTCACACTATCGTCTAGCATTTTAGGTATATTTAGTGAAATCATTTTGGTATAATGGCATGTATAGGTAAACTCGGCCAATAGTGGCTTGAAAATGTTATTTTGTAAACCTAGCCATTGGGATGGCTAGTAATGGCTTATTTTGGTATGATTAAGTAGATTAACATGTTATATTCATATGTGATATGTTATGAATATGTTATCAAAGGTTGCTATTGCCTAAGTTAATTATGCGTGTAGTGGCATGCCTTGTTAAATGATGAATTTGCCTACTTTAAATAGTTGAATTGGTTGGTATTGGTTATGTATCTCAAGTGCAGGTCTTGGGTGAAAACTTAGGTGAAAAATAGAGCTAGGAATGGCTTCATTTTGTCCACACGGGCAGACACACGGGCGTGTGTCTAGACCGTATATGACATACGGCATGGTAACATGGGCGTGTGGTTAGGCCGTGTGTCCCCTACACCTAAATTTTGAGAAACAGAACGCTCAGAATTGGGCACACAGGAAGAGACAAGGACATGTGTCTCAGCCATGTGTACCACACGGCCTGGAACACGGGTGTGTATCTTATCCATGTGGAACCTACACCTAATTCGAATTGAATTAATTAACCACACGGCCTAGCACATGGGCATGTGGCATGGCCGTGTGTGCAAGTCAAAGAGTTATACGGGGTCAAACACGGCCTCTAACATGGGCATGTCCCAAGGTCACACAGGCGTGCCTCTTGGACCACACGGGCGTGTAAGCCCTGCACCTTGGAAAAATTTTGTAAATTCGCAAAAAATTCTTAGAGGTCTCGATTAAGTCTTGATTCGATTCTAATGCTCGTATTAGGCCTCGAGGGCCAGATCAAGGGACGTTATGTATGATCTCGATGAATGAATAGTAAATTACGTGGTTTAATGGAAAAATGTTCTAAATGTTCTGAATGTTCTGGTAATGCTCAGAAACCCTGTTCCAACGACGGGTACAGGTAACTTAAAAATTTATCAATTTTGTCTTTATTACTCAAGATTTACAATTACAATTTAGTCATTTTCCATTTCTAACTTAAAAATTTATCAATTTAACCTCTATTATTTAAACTATTCAACAATAGTAACATCTAAAATTCTAATCAAAACTAAAAATTTCAACACGGGTTGACTAGCCTTAAGTACTCGCATCCAAAAACGCAAAAATTACAAGAATAGGACTAAATTGCACTAACCAATTTGAGCTTCAACTTCTAAAGTCCCTAGGCCGTGCATGTTCTCATTTTCTTTTCTTTTCTTTCTTTTTTCTAATTTTGCATGCATTTCTCTTTCCATTTTCTTTATTCTTTCTTTTATTATATTTTCATTTTATTATTATAACATATATAATATATATAATAAGTTTACATATATCATATATATTATTCATTAATTTCATCCATTTCAACAAGGTAAATGTATATTTACCATTTTAGTCCCTTTAATTTATTTTAATTTATAATGCAACTTTTAGCCCTTATGCGATTTAGTCCGCATACCTTAACAATTTCTAATTCCAAGAATCTACTTAACCAAATCAAATTCACTACTAAACTAACCTCATAAATATTAAATAAAATATTTACGAGTTCATTTTATGGAAATGAAGTCCGGAATCTCGTTTTCTGAAACCCTTGACTATTGGGTCGTTACAAGAAGACTTATATCTCATATGGCATCATCAAACATTCTTATTTAGGCCCTTCTAATCTATTATTCAATTTAACTAGGTAATCTAATCAATTTTTCGAAAAAATAATCAAATTATCCTATATCAATAAAAAAATTCATGCTTGAAAAACATCATAACATGCTTTATTATTTTCAACCACTATTCACAGTATTAATATAATTCAGGCACGATGCAACACAAACAATAACATGTTTTTTAAAAAAGGAAATGTAATAGCCCGATTTTTCAATGGTGTTAGAAACAGTAGTTCAAGGCCACCAAATCCGGCTAATAAGTTCGTAAATATTATTATCTTATATTTATGAGTCAAATATGGTTTTAAAAAGGTTTTTGAAATGGTAATTTGTGTTTTATAATGATTTATTAGGTCAAATGGTTTCAGAAAGTGAGGTATCGGGACCTCATTTCTATAAAATGAGCCGTAAATATTTTTATAAATATTTACTGAGTGTCATTAAGGTAGTATTAAAGTTTCATTTGTGACAGCCCAAAATTGACCCTAGTCGGGAAGTGGTTTCGGGACTGCTAAACCGAGTCACCGAAATGTTTGAATGTGATATTTATTGTCTAGAATATGTAATTATGAATGTGTGAAAATTTCAAGCTTCGATTTAGTCGATTGCATGTGAATTTAGTCAATAGGACTTATGTGAGAAAATTTTGAAATGTGATAGGTCAAAGCATAAGGGCCTATTAGTGCATGTTGAAAAAGGGGGGACTTGCATGTCAATTTCCCCCCTATTAGTAGTGGCCGGCCATGACAAGCATGGTAGACCAAGTGTGATGGGCAAGACATGTCATAGACATGTTGGGTTGGTGCATCATGGGTGGAAAAAAATAAAATAATGAGCATAGAAATTAAATAATGAAAGGGAATATGATGAAAACAAAAAAAGTGTGTGGTTGTTTCTCCCCCCCCCCCCCGTTTTTGCCGAAACTAGAAAGAAAAACAAAAAAAAAGTGCTCATCCTTTGGTTCATCCTTGGCCAAAAATTTTAAGGAGGAAGGAAGAAGAAAGGTTGAAGAGGTTCGGCCATGCATGTAGCTAGGCTAAGGTATGTTTGATGATGTTCCATGAGATGCATGCATGTTTTAGTTGTTAGCTTGAGTTCTACCTAGCCCATGGTCTAAATCTTGCTATGTGATGGAAATGACACTCGGCCATGGATGCATCATTCTTGGTTGATGTTTGATGTTGTGGTGATGAGGCATGAAGATGAGTTAAGTTTCGGCTAAGGTGGATTTGTGTTGATGTCATTTGCATGCTAAGTGTAAAGCTTTGTAATGATGCATGTGATGGTGGGTTGATGATTCTTGAATCTTCTTTTAGCATTTTAGAGTGAGCACATATGTGCATTGGTTGCTAGATGGGGAAGAATCGGCTAGCAAGTTGTGTGCTAAGGCCGAATATAATTTTTTTGTATATTAATGAGTAATGCATGTGTTAAATTGATGGAAAGGGAGAGGATACTTTACTAGTATATATATGTGTGTATTAGCCAAGTTTTGAACTTGAAATAAAAGGGTGTTTAGTCAATACAAGTGACCATACTTGTAGAATGTATTAAGTGTTGAAATCGGCCCCAAAATAGACATGCATATTCGGCCAAGGGGAAAAAAATTAGCTAAAATGTTGAGTTTGATTCATGATTCCGTACATATGTGACTTTAATGTCTAATGTATAAATATGGGCTAAGTGCCTTGTGTTCCTCTTTTCGATGCTCAAATGATTAAATCAATTTATTTGTTTAATTAAGCTCAAGAGCAAAGGGGAAATAAATCTGATAAAGGGAAGGAAAAAGTGGTCGAATAGCTATCGGAATCGTTCGACAACACCCGAGGTAAGTTCTTGAGTAAGAGAGCTTAAATTAAGATTTGATTAGATCATGTTTTAAGCAAATCAAAATCATGCTCTTTGTGTGTGGCTATTGAGCCGAAATTACAAGAATGATAAGTGTCTTGTGTTTGAGTTTTGCTAACGAAAATGAAATACGAATGTGCCATGATTTATTGTTAAATGTGCATGGTTATTTGAATGATGTCCGGGCTAAGTCCCGAAGGCTTTGTGCTAAGTGACCATATCCGGACTAAGATCCGAAGGTATTTGTGCGAGATACTAATTCCGGGTTAAGTCCCGAAGGCATTGGTGCGAGTTACTAAATCCGGGTTAAGTCCCGAAGGCATTTGTGCGAGTTACTAAATCCGGGTTAAGTCCTAAAGGCATTTGTGCGAGTTACTATAACCGGGCTATGTCCCGAAGGCATTTGAACGAGGAGCTATATCCGGTTAAATTCCGAAGGTACGTGATTTGGGAATGAATGATCTTGCTATAAAAATTTCAGTTAATACTCTAGAAACATCCCAACATTGAGGTATGTTTCGTATGTGCTTGAATTTAGTTGAGCCCTTACAAATAAGTATTCGCTCAGTTGATAAACGAGCTACCGGCCTTTGGCTAAGTTGATCTTTTGTGTATGTACATAAGGGTTGGTAATGTGAAGCAAGTATGATATTGAAAAATTGTGCATATGAAATTATCCGTTTAGCTACATGAATGCTATACTTTTGTTGTGCTAGAATTCCTTGCTCAAAACTTACTAAGCATAAATTGCTTACTCCGTTTCATTGCTCCTCTGTTTTATAGATTTGGTTCTCCAGCTATCGGACTCGGGATCTTGAAGTCAAAGTCGCCCACACTATCAAAGCCCCCCTTTTGGTACAATTTTGGTTGAACTTCGAAATGGCATGTATAGGACTACCCGTTTGTTGTGGGTCATGGACCCTTTGGACTTGTATAATTTTGGTTAGCCATGCGAAAATGGCTTATATATGTTTGAGTGTAATGTTATAATCATTTGGTATGGATATGGTTATTGAGAGGTGTGGATAGGCTTGACAAGGATTGGCCATGGGAATGGTTAATCACTATCATAAATTGTGCTACTTATGCAAAAAGGGCTAGTTGAATCATGGAAACTATGAAATAGGTAAAGTCTACCTTAAAGGCAGATGCTGACAGCAGCAGTGATGTAGATTTGGAAATTCACTAAAACTAGTAGGAATGGAATTAAATAGTGAATAAATTATGTAAACGAACCTTGATGAATCTATTTTCATAGGAAAGTAATGAAACAATCATACGGACAGTATGTTAAGAGATATTCAGGTTCTCGTGAGACAGGGCCAGAACGGTTTCTGGATTCCCTGTTCTGACTTTGGAAATTCATTATAAATTAACCAGAAATAATTAGAAGTCATGCCATATATGTATAGATTCCTCTCTGAGCCTAGTTTCTATAGAAACAAACGGCATCAGTATTGAAGCTCTGTGCAGGGAGATATCCAAGTCGTATTGCGCAAAGGTCAGTGTAGTCGATCCCTGTAACATGGGAGACTTTGAATAATAAACTGTACTAATTGGCCCGACCAAAAATTCTAGAAAAATAATGTAGATGGGCATATGAGTCTAGTTTCAGGGAAAATTTACGGAACTGGATTCCAAGTTTCTGAACTCAAGATATGATTTTTAAAGCTACTATTACGCAGATTGGCAGTGTCTGGAAAATTTTTAAAGTCTGTTAACACCTCGTGTTCGACTCCGGTGACGGTCTCGGGTTCGGGGTGTTACATCGTTGAAAAATTTTAACGTTTTGATAGTTAATTAATTAAAAAGGACTAAATTGAAAAAGATGTAAAACTTGTTAAATATAATAATTAAGTGATTAAATGGCTTGATTAATAAATGAGGAAGAACTTAAGAAATATATAAACCAAAATTAAAAGGTGAGTTGGCATATGAAGGAAAAATAATAAAATAAAATGATTCAATGGCAAAATGGTACTTTTGATCAAATTAAAAATAAAACAAATTGAATTTAAAGGTTTTCTAGACATCTCTTCTTCAGTTTTCAGCCAAAACAGCTATAGGAGAGACAGATTAAGTTGGTTTTTCATACTTTTTCTTTATGTGAGTTCAATTCTTATCTGTTTCTTATAATTTTTTTTTTGTTTTTGAGATGATTACAATTAGGTCCAACTAGATCATACCTTTGTTTTTCATTTTATTAAAAATTTTGGAAGTTTCAATTGATAAATATTAGATTTTTTTATGAATAACATGGACTTAGAGCTTTGATTATGTTGTATGATGATTTTATAAAATGATTTTGTTAAATATTAATTTTAGGATTAAATTGTGAAAAGGTTAAAATATTAGGGTTTGATAGTGAATTTTGGGTTTAGTGGGGGCTGTATGAAGGCCTATAGTATTTGGATAGATTATTGATTGAGAAAACTAGTTAATTTGATAGATTAACTAATTAAGGGATTAAATTACAAAATTGTAAAAGTTTGGGGTAATTGTGTAAATTTGAAAAATAAAAGGGTATTAATTGTAAAGTGAATTGGAAATGAAATATATGCTAATAAGTGAGTAATTTTATATTCTAGATCAAGATCCCATAGATATTCGTAAAAAAGGAAAAATAGCAATATAGTCCCTGAACTTCTACAATTATTACAATTCAATCTAGGTAAGTTTGTACGGTTAAAAATTAATATTTGTATAAATTTGATGAACGATATTATGCATTTATTCTATTTTTGGAAATGAGTCATTGTTGGAATTATAATATTAAATTGGATATCCGGTTTGAATGGAACGCGAGATTTAAGTACATTTGTATTTTGGTGTATGATGGTATTGGAAGGAGACAACAACATTTTTCCCAAGTAAATGAGGGTTCAGCATTTGTTTTGAACTCATGTTTTACTTTTTGTTCAGCTCTTACAAGCTTCTATTCAGCTCTTATGAGCTTCTGTTTAGCTCTTACGAGTTTCTATTCAGCTCTTATAAGCTTCTGTTCAGCTTTTGAGCTTTTGTTGGCATATTTGGGAGGGCAAGATTTTAAGAGCTTCTACTGACGATGAACTCTTATCCATAAGTCGTTCTTCGAATGGAAAATTTCGGTAAAGTGATTTATTTAATGAATTTGAAAAACATGTTATTTATTTTTGCATTGATTTGAATACGAATGTATTTATGAATTAAAGTTGTGAATGATAGGGAATTGACATGAATGATTTTATTTGTTTGACTTGTTATAGTAGATTCTGTAAGATTTTGTTTAACCCGTCAGACTTACTAAGCTTCATTAAGCTTATATGTGTTGTTTAATATCTTTGTAGATTTTTGGAAGGTTGGACGATCGGATTAACACTCAAGTCACACTATCCAACTTATCTCGGTAGTTTTTGAAACATTAAATACAGTTTATATGGCATGTATAGGTTTTTGTTCGATTTTGGTCAAAATTTAGCTTATGTAAATAATATTTTGTTTATATAACCAACATACATATTGATATGAAATTAAGGTATGGGTGTGATGTTAGTATAAATGATATGTGTATGTATATAATTGAGTTAAAGTGAACTTTGGTAACTTGGTTAGATAGGTTAATTAGATAAGTTTGGATACTTGGTTGACATGTTTTAAGTTGTCATATGAGGTGCCTAAGGGCATATTGGTTGTGTGTGGTGATAATACATGTTTAAGACATAATTTTATCTTGTGTTGAAGGCCTTGTTATGGCTCGTTGATGTGTAATTTGTTGAGGCTAGGTTGGTGTCAATTTGGGTGAGAAATGTAGTTTAGAAAATGGCCTATTTTCGTCCACACAGGTATAGACACGGGCGCGTATCCCAGCCTTGTCTGACACATGGCCAGGTGACACGGACGTATGTCCCCTATATCTTTTAAGAATGTAAGTCAATATGCTCACATGGCCTAGCACACGAGCATGTGACTTGGTCGTGTGACCCAAGTTAGAGAGTTACACGAGTAAAAACACGGGCTACACATAACCGTGTGTCCCTATTTCGAATGCCCACACAACTAAAACAAGGGCATGTCTACTGACCGTGTGACCCCTGCAGCTTTGAAAAATTCCAATGTTTTTTAAAAAATTCTTTGAGTACCCGATTTAGTCTCGACTTGCTTCTAACGCGTATTTTGGACCCTAAGGGCTCGTATAAGGGACAATATGTTTAATTTCAATTGGTTTCTGACATGAATGTTATATTAAATTAAATATCTATTTGTTGATTTGTAAACTCCAGTAATTCTCTATAACCTATTCCGGCGATGGATATAGGTTAGGTGTGTTACAGGAAATAACCAACAAAAACAAAGTAAACACACAACACAAAAATTTATCCTATGTACTTCCCTCACACTTTAGAACATATATTGCCTTTAATGTAAAATAATTAAAGTTCAAACAAGAAAACTTCCCTGAGCAGGCCGAATCCTTATTGTTATGATAATATTGAGATTTGTGTGCTCCAAGCTTGACAAAAAAAGTACCTAAAAAATTCTACGAAAATAAATATGAAATATAATGTAAAGAAAGTAAAAATCAAAGTAAGAAGAACAAGAAGAAGTGTCAATAATGGATGCAGAACGTTTCAATATATTCAGATGAACTTGGCTCTCTATTGTTTCAAGGTTGCATTCTGTCTAGGATGTTGTGACATTAGGGTGTGATGTTGAGACATTGAGCCTAGATTTTGGCTTCTTCGACTTTTTTCAATTTTGTCACTCTATTGTATCTACACTTATTCTGGGAAAACTAAACACGCCTTAGATTAATAAAAATAAAATAAACGAATAAAAAAATAAACACAAAACAAAATTTAAAATAGGAAATAGTTCCTTAAAAATCGGAATGATCCGTGACGCCACCATAGAAGAACTTCCAGTTGGTTCTCGACACTTTGATTCGATGTTTGTTCCGCTACAATATATATAAACCAGCCCCTTCAGTCGCTTCCAATTATATTACCTTCTTTTCAACCGACACGACATCCACATTACAAGCCATTAGTACTGAATCTGGGCCAACCCCAAATTATTTTTGGGGTATTATTGCCCCGAGCTTTCGCCCCTCCATATCATGTAAAGTTTTGCTCACTTGAGCTTTGCTGCCCTTCTCAGATGAGAATGAGTCGAACTCATCGATCTCTTCGGCTGGCATCTTCTCTGCTATGGCCAGAAAGTGTATTGGCTCTTCTACACTTCCATTCAGAATCGGTTTAAGCTCTATGTTAGTGGTTACTTCTATTTTTACGTCAGTGGCTTCATCTACTGTTACGTTTGTTTCTATATTAATTGGATAGGGACACCTTTGGGTACGTTTAGTTCATCAACACACTCCCCAATTCCAAACTCTTATTGATTTCCATCATCTAAGTCCAGATGATTGTCCAAAATACAATGGTCATCATGGTCAAAATTGAGAACATCATGTACAGCCTCTTCCCATGGAGTTAAGGCCTCTGATATCTCTCGGATCATTTCCATCATTTGTGTCATCTTATTTGACATTCTTGATACTATGTTGGATGTTTCATTGTTATCTCGATATATTTGATCACATTCAGATAGATGTTTATTCGTTCCTCCGGATACTTATTTTTATCTTCATAGTCATAATTCCCATACGCATCATAAGGTAGCTTGGCCATATGTTTAGGATTATTACATTCGTTGTTATTACTCCATTGGGTTGTTGAAGCTTCCTTCAACCAAATATGCCCTTCATTATTGTGCCAAAAGGATAACTCATCTGACTCAGACTAGCTATCATCATCATCAAATTTATTCATGTGTGCGTCTATGTTCTGGGTTGAAGGTTTGTCAGGCTCAATTATTCTTCATTACAATATCTCTTATGGATTAGAAAAAGACTCTATTGGATATTCGAGTTTATCAATCTTTTTTTATCATCTAATTCATACAAAGGTTCATATGAATACCTTTCTTTTCCACTTTCTCTATACAAACTCCATTGATCCATCAAATTTCTATCTAACCAACTTGATTCCACATAGTCGTATAAATCATCCCACGTCTTTCCTTTGTACCAACTGTAATCACCATTAATTGCACTTATGATTAGATTTGCTTAATCCATAAGGAAAATAATAAAACAACAAAATTAATGAGAAATGAAAATAAAGAAAAATTAATAAAATTAGCACACTATCTAACTCATTCGTCTTTTGACTAATATTATTTTGTAAGTAATTAATTCAATAACAATTATCATCATCACAATCCCCGGAAACAATGGCAACAACTTGACCGCCATCGGATTTACTAACGTCCAGAGTGTGAACACTGCTACAAAATATATGGAATTGAGGTAGTGTCCCCAAGTATACAGGTCAGGTTATAATTTAGTTACAGCGAAATAGGTAAGTACTTCGAGGATCGTACCCAAGGGATTGCCGGTTGGGAAAAACTATTATCAAGCCAATGATGAGAAATAATTACTAATCTACTTGAGTCACGAATTAGTAGTGTTAATATGGAAGCAAAATGATAATAATATTAGTAAACTAAATAAATTGAATTAAACCTAAATCTACTCCTAAGTTTATGTCTCGACTTCTCCTATCCATTGTTTAAACTATGCAAGTTCCTTTAGTCTAGATCTAATTGTTTTACCTAATTAATTATTGATGTAGGGTTCTAATCAATCAACTAGTCGTTACCCTAGCAGGATCTCTTGATCTTCCACTAAACTAATGTGTTGGCAAGAACTACTTATCTCTCGACCTCACAGTCCAAACCGGTCCAGGGCTAAAGGGTTCACAAATAGGCCGTACCAATTTTGGGTTAATTCCTAACTAAATAACTTCTTAGGGTTGTCAAGCCTAGGGTTTAACTTTTTCCTCTCCCAAATAACTGATCCATTAAAAAACTCTACCTTTTAATCAATTGATTAAGTTAATACAATTGGAACACGCAAAATATGTATAAAGCATAGAAGTATTTTAATCTTTACACAAACATTCAATTAACAATTTTAAAGAAATAGATATAAAGAATAGAATAAGGAAAAAATATGCTTATAGATTTATCAATGTAAAAGCATGGCTTCGAAGCAATCTTTAATCATGATCATCTAACATCGGAATAGGATCTTTGATAAACCGTAAATTATACATAATTTTACCCAATGTTTAATGCATTTTATAGATGATTTCTCATTAGAATTGGTGAATTCGATGCTCCTAATGCTTTAATTTCATGTTTTGTACTCAGGAGAGCACCAAGAGTCAAAAGGAGCCAAAAAGGGACAAAAACAGACCAAATCGAGAAGATGACATGGCTTCAGCCTTGCCACACGGGCAACTTACACACCCGTTTCTTTTGAGGGTGTCGACCAAGGCTTTCACGATTCACACGGCCTGACCATTGACCCACACGGCCGTGTGCAATTTAACGGATCGAACATGGCCTGGCAATCATGTCACACGGCCGTGTCACACGGGCGTGTCCCTGCTGAGCCCAAGTTAAGTCCAATTCGGAAAAGGCCACTTTGGAGGGTTTCTAGGCATTCCAAAGCCTATAAATTCGCACTAGAGGAGGAGAAAAGGGGAGACGGAGAAGAGGGGTAAGGAATTACCCCAAGGAAGCCGATTGATCCATCTCAGAAGCCGGATTCATCATCAATCTGAAGATCTCTCCTCAATTCCCCTTCAGGATTTTTCTGAGATGTTTTCTTATTTAGTTATGAACTAAATCCCCTAAATACCTAAGGGGAATGAAACCTAAGACGAATCTTGTTATTATTTTCTGAATTATATGATAAATATTTAACTTGTTCTTAATTCTTGTTTTGATATCCCAGGATACTAATTCAAGACACGCTCTTATTCAAAGGAGGAATAGACCCTATCTAAGAGTACATTTGCCATAATTAAGCAGAGTTGATTATGCGCCTAGAAATAGGGTGACAAGATTTTTTTGGATTAGGGTGAAACTTAATAAGGGGATCCATAGATCGAGTTAATGCAACCCTAGAGTGTTAATTTGTAACACCCCAAACCCGACCCAGACGTTATGGCCAGATCTGACGTGTCACATGGACTTATGACTTAGTATGCATTCGCTGGTTTAAGTGATTGGGGTGGTCTTTGTAAAAACAGCGGTTGAATGAAAAGCCGGTTTATTAATCTTTAGGCTATCCATTTGTTGTGCTTGTTGAGTCTTGAAAACGTTCATTAATTTTGAAAACCCGTACAGCCTAACACTAGTAGTTTCGTCATAGTATAAATATAATCAGAAAATAAAACCATAGTGGAAAAAAGAAATTTAAATAGCGGCCTTATTACAACTTAAAACCCAAAATTAAATCAGAATATAAAAATAATAAAAATAAACTAACTTAGAAAAACCAACTTTGCAGATGATGTGGCCACTCCGAATCCCTCACAGCTCCAAGCCCACTATGGTTGGGGATTTCCTGCAGAGATGAAAATAAAGGGTGAGTTCGGTAAACTCAGTGTGTAACATAACCCAACCATAGCCCAAAACAGATCAAACCTCAGAGTCAGACTTATCTGGGCCTTGGCCCAGTACAGAAATCAGAATGAAACCCATAGGCCCATAGCAGATACAGAACAAATATATCATGAATGCAAAAATCCCAACCCAGAGCCATCCATAACACCCCCGTACCAGCCTTACACCATGTGGGGAGACTACTCGACCCACCCAATCGCTACACACCACAGAAATTGCAGCGAGGCTGCCAGATATTGTGACGAAGTCACCAGATACAGAAATTGTGGCTAGGCCACCAGAACAGATATATATATGTTGCAAAGCCACCAGATTGCAGCGAGGCTGCCAGATACTGTGACGAAGTCACCAGAACAGATATATGTGGCGAGGCCACCAGATTGCAGCGAGGCTGCCAGAAGGCTTCCTCCATCAATATAAACCCATGT
Organism: Gossypium hirsutum; assembly: GCF_007990345.1. Lineage (NCBI taxonomy): Eukaryota > Viridiplantae > Streptophyta > Magnoliopsida > Malvales > Malvaceae > Gossypium > Gossypium hirsutum. The sequence goes on along the minus strand of NC_053433.1, from coordinate 91,907,147 downwards.
CCCATGCAACAAAAATAATATGTGATGGCATACGTATACAGAAATAGAACATCATGCTTTTCAGAAAAAAATAACCCTAGGGGTAAAATCGTAATTTTTCATGTATAAGGGTATTTTAGTAATTATTATTTATTGCTAAGGTTTCATGCTCATTCTAACGTTTACCAAGTAATCAGAAGTACTTACCTCGTCTTTTTACCAAAGTGGGCTCGTTGGCCCATTGGCCCGTTTTCGGCCCATTAAACCCAAAAATACCGTTACGCACGAAAATGCACACTCTGCACTCTAATCATTCAAATGCACCATATTCATTAACAACTGTCTCACGAGCACGCTCGCACGCTCGCGAGTTCACAAAATACCAACGTTTCGGTATTTCGGCTTTCACCGATTCAGTCTAAGGGAGGGTGTCGTTTACACACCTGGTTGATGACAATTGATGACGATATCTCCCACGCGATAATCCTACAATCGATCACTAACACATTAGACTTACGAATTAACGATAACTAACGTAAATCCACGTCAACTAACCCAATCATCACACAAGTTAGTCATTTACGCACGAGGGGCAAAATGGTAATTTTACCCCACAAGGGTATCTCAGTAATTCTACCCTACAGGGGTATTTCAGTATTTCTACCCTACAAGGGTATTTCGGTAATTCTATCCTATAGGGGTATTTCGATAATTCTACCCTACAGGGGTATTTCGGTAATTCTACCTTACAGGGGTATTTTAGTAATTCTACAACTTATCCACTTGGACCGACAGACTTATTGGGACCACATGGCCCATTTCAGCCTATCGCGACCCGAAATAGCCGTCCTACTGCTAGAGTAATGAGATATACACACCTGTTAGGAGACTGCAGTTAATCCGCGCTCCAAACACTCTTAGCTAACGCCCAACCCAAACGAGCACGTCACAAAGTGAAAAGGATCAACCAAGAAGGGTATGCCTACTCTCCTCATGGTTTGCTCTATTTAAAGCCAGCTCTCTATCTACTCTTATGTTAGCTTCCCGATGTGGGATCCCTCCATCACCAGAGTTTAAAACCAACACCAACTCTTGCCGTCCTAACATAGCAAAATAATCAACCTTTGCGTCCCAAGGGATTCGAACCAAAGTCCTCTCACATGCCAACTCACGCCACCACCACTAGGCCATCAACTCATTTGTGTCATAAATCCAACACATTAAACTTTAAAGCGCACCTACTTGCTTCCAGATTTATTGAAAAGAAAAACCAAAATATATTGCAAGAGCCAAGACTTGAACCTTGGACCCCTTGTTTCCTCTATGGCGTCACTTCCTTGTCCCCTAAGTGGCACCACCTTACCACTACACCACACTCCTTTTTGTGTCATCTTTTACCCATTTACTCTTAAAAGCCCAAACGCTAATTGCATCACCTGTTCATAAAATTAAAATTCCGAAGACTACCACGGATTTAACTTAAGTTTGGGCCTTCCAAAGGCCTACTAACCTACTAAAATATATATTTTAACCAACCAGAACACACACAAATTTGAAAAATCACAGAAACACAGAAAACCCAAAAATTGGGTCGTTACAACTCTACCCTCCTTAAAGAAATTTCGTCCTCGAAATTTTACCTGAATCAAACAGATGAGGATATTGTTGACGCATCGCCACTTCTGACTCCCAAGTAGCTTCCTTTCTGCCATGATTACGCCACAGCACCTTTACTAGCGGAACTGATTTCTTCCTCAAAATCTTAACATCTCGATCCAAAATCTGCACAGGCTCTTCCTCAAAAGTCAAGTCTGTTTGGACCTCGATCTCTGCAACTGGCACAACATGAGTAGGGTTAGAACGATACCACCTTAACATGAAGACGTGAAAGACATCATGAATCCTATTCAACTCTGGAGGTAGCTCCAACTGATAAGCCACTGGACCCACTCACTTAAGAATTCGATAAGACCTAATGAACCGTGGACTTAACTTGCCTTTCCTCCCAAACCTTAATTTTTTCTTCCAAGGCGAAACCTTGAAGAAGACCATATCACCCACAGAGTACTCAATTTCCTTATCCTCAGTATCTGCCACCAACTCAGGTCCAAGAACCTGTCGTTCACCCAACTCGGTCCAACAACTAGGTGTACGACATCTTTTCCCATACAGTGCCTCATAAGGAGCCATTCGAATACTTGCCTAATAACTGTTGTTGTATGCAAACTCTGCCAACGGTAAGTAATCCTCCCAACTACCTCGAAAGTCGATAACGCATCCCCTCAACATGTCTTCCAGAATCTAAATAACCCTTTCCGACTGACCATCAGTCTGAGGATGAAAGGCTGTACTAAAGTTCAACCGCGTACCCAATGCCTCATGCAACTTTTTGCCAAAATCGAGGTGTGAATCTAGGATCTCAATCAGAAATAATCGACACTGGCACTCCGTGAAGTCACACTATTTCTGCCACATACAATTTGGCTAACTTCTGAAGTGAATAATCAGTGCGGCCAGGTATGAAATGAGCAGATTTGGTCAACCTATCCACAATTACCCAAATCGAGTCCTTCTTCGACGGTGTCAAGGGTAACCCACTCACAAAATCCATGGTTACCCTCTTCCACTTCCAAAGTGGTACTTTCACTGGCTGCAAAATTCTGTAAGGTAATTGATGTTCAGCTTTCACTTGCTAACAAGTTAGACATTTTCCCACAACTTCCGTTACCTCTCGCTTCAATCCAAGCCACCAATACAACTCCTTTAAGTCGCGATACATTTTACTCCCTCCAGGATGCATAGCACACAGACCTCCATGAGCTTATTTCAGAATTGCTTGCCTCAAGTCAGAGTCCTTCGGAATACAAACTCTACCTCGATAACACAGAACTCCCTCACTATTCAGTCTGAACTCAGAAGTATCCCCATTCTTAACCTGTCAGAATCGAGAAACCAGGGACTCATCCCTCAACTGTTTTTCCTTAATCTCATCCACCCAGGTCGACCTAACTTGCAGAATTGCTAACAGACTACCGTCGTCATACAGACTCAAACGAGCAAACATGGCTCTCAGATTAGATACAGTTCTACGACTTAGGACATCAGCCACCACATTAGCTTTGCCTGGGTGATACTCAATCGCGCAGTCATAATCCTTAAGCAACTCTATCCATCTCCGCTGCCTAAGGTTCAGCTCCTTCTGGGTCAGCAAGTACTTAAGACTCTTATGATCTGTGTATATAATACACCTTTCTCCGTACAGGTAATGTCTCCAAATCTTAAGCGTAAAGATTACCGCTGCCAACTCCAGATCATGAGTAGGATAATTAACTTAATGTGGTTTAAGCTGTCGCGATGCTAAGCAACCACTTTACCCTCTTGCATCAGTACACAGCCCAACCCTACATGTGATGCATCACTGCATACGGTAAAATCTTTTTCAGACTCCGGCTGAATCAGTACAGGTGCCTCGGTCAGAACTTTCTTCAGCTTCTCAAAAGATTCCTGTTGTTTCTCAGTCCAAACAAACGGTACTCCCTTCCTTATAAGTTTTGTCAAAGGCGCTGCCATAACAGAAAATCCTTCCACAAACCTTCTATAGTACCCAGCTAAACCCAGAAAACTTCATATTTTCGACACTGACCTCGGTGGCTTCCATTCCAGAATCGCTTCAATCTTTCGAGGGTCCACCTTGATCTCTTCAGCAGGGACAACATGCCCCAAGAAAGCTACCTCTCTCAACCAGAACTCACACTTACTGAATTTGAAATAAAGCTCCTTCTCCCTCAGCACTTGCAGCATAATACGAAGATGCTCATCATGCTTCTCCTCAGTTTTAGAATAAACCAGAATATCATCGATAAAAACGACCACGAATCGATCCAAGTATGGCTGGAACACTCGATCCATCAGATCCATAAATGCCACAGGTGCGTTCGTCAACCCAAATGGCATAACCAAGAACTCATAGTGACCATACCGAGTTCTGAATGCCGTCTTGTGAATATCCACCTCTTTAACCCTCAACTGATGATACCCAAATCGAAGGTCAATCTTGGAAAATACTGAAGCTCCTCTAAGTTGGTCGAATAAATCATCGATTCTCGGCAGTGGGTACTTATTCTTAATCGTCAGTTTGTTCAACTACCAATAATCGATGCACATCCGCATTGACCCATTTTCTTTCTTTACGAACAACACTGGTGCTCCCCACGGAGACACACTTGGTCTAATGAAGCCTCTATCCAATAACTCTTGAATTTGAGCTTTCAGCTCTACTAACTCCTTCGGTGCCATCCTATAAGGTGCAATGGACACCGGTGTCGTTCCAAGCAACAAGTCGATTCCAAACTCAACCTCTTGGTTCAGGGGCAAACCTGGAAGCTCCTCTGGAAAAACATCTTAAAAATCCTTGACGGTTCTAACTTTATCCACTGTCAAATCCTTAGTTTTCGATTGGCTTACAAATGCCAAATAAGCCTCACATCCCTTTCGAATCCACTTCTCGGCTCTCAATACCGACACCACATTAGATAGATAATCCCTACGCTCGCCTATCACCAAAACCTCCTCATCCTTTGTGGTCTTTAACATTATTCGCTTAGCAGCACAATCCAGAGTAGCCCTATGCTTAACAAGCCAATCCATTCCCAAAATGAGATCGAATTCTCTGAAAGGTAGCTCTATCAGATCTCCAGAGAAAACTTTTCCTTGAGTTTCTATAGGTACATCTCTATACCCTAACCGAGTGACCCAAAGGACTTAGTACAGATACCCCACTCACGGTCTCCTCAGAGCATACACCCAACGACCCAGATATAGCACATGCAACATACGAATGGGTAGATCGAATATCTATCAACGCAGTGTATGGCATACTGGAAATTAGAAACGTACCAATAGGTGCATCACCCTCCTCTCGGCGACGAGCTACATACACCAACGCCGGCTGACGAGCCTCAACAAATCCAGCACCCCTGTCAGGCGCTCCTCTTCCTCGACCGTTTCTATTACCACCTCTGCCTTGCCCACGTCCTCTCGAAAACTGTGGTCCACCCCTCATGGTTGAGCGACCCTCTACTCTAATACTTGAAACTGATCTGGTTCCTGGGGACAATCCTTAACCCTATGCTCCATAGATCCGCATCGAAAACAAACACCAAAACGTTTTCGACACTCGTCCCATATGCATCTTCCCACAATTCCTACAACCCTGCGGTCTAACAGCATTCATCGGTACTGCTCGAACTGGCTTCATTACCCTTGCTCTCCTAACATTCCTGTTCATACCACCTAAAAGTCCTGAATCTCTCCTAAAACGGTTCCTATCTTTCTCATGATTCTGTCTTTCTGTATGCTTCACTTGCTCAGCTATCTTTGCTTTCTCCACTAAAGCAGCGAAGTTACGCTCCCTCTGTGGAGCAATTAGCACCCTAAGTTCATCTCTCAGACCATCCTCAAAGCGTACGCTACGCTCATACTCTGTAGCGACAATCTCATAAGCATACCGGCTCAGTCTTAGAAACTCAGACTCATACTCAGCCACTAACTTACTCCCTTAGACCAGGTTCAGAAATTCTTTCCGGCGAGCGTCCACGTAACTAGCCCTAACATACTTTCCTTTGAAGGCTGTCTTAAACAGCTTCCAAGTCACACTGTCAGCAGGAGTTCCATCTCTCACTGTGAGCCACCACTAATAAGCCTCATCCCTGAGTAACGATATGGCTCCCTTCAGCTTCTGCTCCACAGAGCAGTCTAGATCATCCATAATCCGCTCTGTGGCTTCTAACCAATACTCAGCCACATTCGGAGCTACACCAGATACGCTCCTAAATATCTCTGCTCCATTGGCCTAGAGCCGCTCAGAAATAGACCCTCGAATTCCGTTTCTTGTACTTGCCCCAGCAACCCTTTCCAAAACTCGGAGTATTGCCTGGGACAGAGCATCGTCCTCGGCACCTCGATCATGAGACTCTACCTTCGTTGCCGGTGGTACCGGTGCATCTACTGCCGGCACATGTCCTGAAGACGAAGATTCAGCCTGAGCATTACCTCAGCCACGTCTACAGCCTCTTCCACGAGCTGCTCGTGTACTCATTTCGTATTATCTGATTAAGAATTTTATGAATCAGTTTAATATTTTAGTGTTTATTACAGATGTCTTATGAATAACAGTAATTCAGAGTTTGAGTTTGTTTCCTTTTGCGGTAGCCTAGCTACAGTCTCAGTCTACTTATCAGAGTTTCTATAGTTCCAGTGTTACCCTAACTAAAGTACCATGATAAGGTTTTGTACAAGCATATAACAGATATTTCAAAAACAATCAGAAAAGCTCAAAAAACTTACAGACTTGGGCTAGAGATTCGGTGTGCCACCTTCTAAAAAAACCTAATTTTAGAAAACCGATTTTAATCTTTAAAATCATCTATTTGTAAAGAGAAAATATTGGAAACATTCTCGAAAACAATTTATAATCAAGTTTCAAAAAAACGATTTTTGAAAACCTTTATTCAGTGTTTCTTTACAAACTCCCGTTTTTAGACCTGTTCCATAGCCGAGTTGTTGCAACTTGGCTCTGGTACCACTAAATGTAACACCCCAAACCCGGCCCAAACGTTATGGCTAGATCTGACGTGTCACATGGACTTACAACTTAGTATGCATTCACTGGTTTAAGTGATTGGGGTGGTCTTTGTAAAAATAGCGGTTGAATGAAAAGCCGGTTTATCAATATTTAGGCTATCCATTTGTTGTGCTTGTTGAGTTTTGAAAATGTTCATTAATTTTAAAAACCCGCACAGCCTAACACTAGCAGTTTCGTCATAGTATAAATATAATCAGAAAATAAAACCATAGCGGAAAAAAGAAATTTAAATAGCAGCCTTATTACAACTTAAAACCCAAAATTAAATCAGAATATAAAAATAATAAAAATAAACTAACTTAAAAAAACCAACTTTGCAGATGATGTGGCCACTCTGAATCCCTCACAGCTCCAAGCCCACTATGGTTAGGGATTTCCTGTAGAGATGAAAATAAAGGGTGAGTTCGGTAAACTCAGTGTGTAACATAACCCAACCATAGCCCAAAACAGATCAAACCTCAGAGTCAGACTTATCTGGGCCTTGGCCCAGTACAGAAATCAGAATGAAACCCATAAGCCCATAGCAGATACAGAACAAATATATCATGAATGCAGAAATCCCAACCCAGAGCCATCCATAACACCCCCGTACCAGCCTTACACCATGTGGGGAGACTACTCGACCCACCCAACCGCTACACACCACAAAAATTGTAGCGAGGCTGTCAGATATTGTGAAGAAGTCACCAGATATAGATATTGTGGCTAGGCCACCAGGACAAATATATATATGTGGCAAACCAACCAGATTGCAGCGAGGCTGCCAGATATTGTGACGAAGTCACCAGAACAGATATATGTGGCGAGCCACCAGATTGCAGCGAGGCTACCAGAACGCTTCCTCCATCAATATAAACCCATGTCCCATGCAACAAAAATAATATGTGATGGCATACGTATACAGAAACAGAACATCATGCTTTTCAAAAAAAATAACCCTAGGGGTAAAATCGTAATTTTGCATGCATAAGGGTATTTTAGTAATTATAACCTATTGCTAAGGTTTCATGCTCATTCTAACATTTACCAAGTAATCAAAAGTACTTACCTCGTCTTTTTATCAAAATGGGCCCGTTGGCCCATTGGCCCGTTTTCGGCCCATTAAACCTAAAAATACTGTCGTGCACGAAAATGCACACTCTGCACTCTAATCATCCAAATGCACCATATTTATTAACAACTGTCTCACGAGCGCGCTCGCACGCTCGCGAGTTCACAAAATACCAATGTTTCGGTATTTCAGCTTTTACCGATTCAGTCTAAGGGAGGGTGTCGTTTACACACCTGGTTGATGACAATTGATGACGATATCTCCCACGCGATAATCCTACAATCGATCACTGACACATTAGACTTATGAATTAATGATAACTAACATAAATCCACGTCAACTAACCCAATCATCACACAAGTTAGTCATTTACGCACGAGGGGCAATAGTCATTTAACACCCTAGGGGCAAAATGGTAATTTTACCCACAAGGGTATCTCGATAATTCTACCCTACAGGAGTATTTCAGTATTTCTACCCTACAAGGGTATTTCGGTAATTCTATCCTACAGGGGTATTTCGGTAATTCTACCCTATAGGGGTATTTCGGTAATTCTACCTTACAGGGGTATTTTAGTAATTCTACAACTTATCCACTTGGTCCTACGGACCTATTGGGACCACATGGCCCATTTCAACCCATCGCGGCCCGAAATAGCCGTCCTACTACTAGAGTAATGAGAAATACACACCTGTTAGGAGACTGTAGTTAATCCGCGCTCCAAACACTCTTAGCTGACGCCCAACCCAAACGAGCACGTCACAAAGCGAAAGGGATCAGCCAAGAAGGGTATGCCTACTCTCCTCATGGTTTACTCTATTTAAAGCCAGCTCTCCATCTACTCTTATGTTAGCTTCCCGATGTGGGATCCCTCCATCACCAAAGTTTAAAACCAACACCAACTCTTGCCGTCCCAACATAGCAAAATAATCAACCTTTGCGTGCCAAAGGATTCGAACCAAAGTCCTCTCACATATCAACTCACGCCACCACCACTAGGCCATCAACTCATTTGTGTCATGAATCCAACACATTAAGCTTTAAAGCGCACCTACTTGCTTCCAGATTTATTGAAAAGAAAAACCAAAATATATTGAAATAGCCAAGATTTGAACCTTGGACCCCTTGCTTCCTCTATGGCATCACTTCCTTGTCCCCTATGTGGCGCCACCTTGCCACTACACCACACTCCTTTTTGCGTCATCTTTTACCCCTTTACTCTTAAAAGCCCAAACGCCAATTGCATCACCTGTTCATAAAATTAAAATTCTGAAGACTACCACGGATTTAACTTAAGTTTGGGCCTTCCAAAGGCCCACTAACCTACTAAAATATATATTTTTACCAACCAGAACACACACAAATTTTAAAAATCACAGAATACATAATTAGAGAAAAGTCTCGGTTATTTAATCTAGGGATTAGACGTTATTAGTCTTGAATAGGGATAATAACATAACTTAGGGATCTCTATGGAACAAGTTGAATGAATAAGTCTTCCGATTCGGAGCCAGAATAACAAGTAAAGTCTAGGTGGATTTTTCCTTAGGTATTGTCTCAAATCAATCGATTTTCCCAAAAGCAATTCCCCAATTCTTTTCTCTGTGCGTTCTTAGTTTAAATAATTAGTTAATTTAAACAAACCATTTTATTCTTAGGCTAGATAATAAAAAGATAATTATTACTAGTACTTTTGGTTCCCTTGGGTACGATATCCCGGTCTTGCCATTACTATACTATTGTTCGATAGGTGCGCTTGCCTTTTTGTCGTGATAATAGTTAGTCTAGGTTTGATCTTCATTATAAATATTTATAACTTGTTACGAATCACGCGATCAAGTTTTTGGCGCCGTTGCTGGGGAATTGAAATATTAGGAACACTAAATTTTTATTACTTTATCCATCTATTTTTCTTGCAATTTTTATTTTATTTTATTATTTATTAATTTACTTTTTCTCTCTCTTGGTAGGTTTTTATAGTTTATGACTAGAAGAAACCCATCAGGACTATTACTTTTTGACGAAGAAATCGATCGTACAATTCACAAAAATCAAAGAGAAATAAGGCGTAGTTTGTGACAGCCCTAATGTGACCCTAGTCGGGAAGTCGTTTCGGGGCCACAAAACCGAGTCATAAAAATAATTAACCGTCATAGTTGATGCTCATTATATGTATATATGCATGTGTGAAAATTTCATGTTTGAATTTTGTTAATTGTAAGTGAATTTTATCAAATAGGACTTATGTGAGAAAATTTAGAAATGTGCTAGGCAAATGTAAAGAGGCCTAATAATGCATGTTGTGGAATGGTGGGTTTGCGTGTCAAATTGCGCAATATTTGAGCTAGTGGCCGGCCATGCTATGGGGCATAGCATATTTTAAGCATGGTGTGCTAATGTGGTATGTAGGAAACAATAAAATAAAAAGCTAGTAATAAAGAAATGGAAAAAGGAAAATGATGAAAACAAAGAAAAAAAATGTCCACCTTTTTCATTCTTCTTGACCGAAATTCAAAAGGAAAGAAAGGAGGAAATGTTGAAGAGATTTGGCCATGCTTGTAGCTAGGTTAAGGTAAGTTTGATGTTGTTCCATGAGATTCATGCATATTTTTTATGTTAGTTTGAGTTCTACCTAGCCCATGGTTTAAATCTTGCTACGTGATGAAGATGATACTCGACCATGGGTGTTGTTTTCTTGGTTGGTGTTTGTTTCATGCTAAATCTAGATGAACAATGGGGGTTGTCATTTAGGTTAAGATCAAAGAAATTAATCTTGTTAAAACTTTGAACTAATAATGCCCATATGTGTGATAGCCGAACATAGACTTTGTTTAAAGTCTTGGTCAAAGGCTGGTTAAGTGTTTTGGAAATGATTAAGCTAGGTGTTTGATCTTTTGGTTCGGCATAGTACATAAAATGTTGCTAGATGGAGAAAAATTTGGCCAGCAAGATGTGTGCTAAGGCCGAATATAATTTTGTATATCAATGAGTAATGCATGTGTTGAATTGATGGAAAGGGAGAGGATGCTTTAATAGTGTATATGTGTATTAGCCAAGTTTTGAACTTGAAACAAAATGGTGTTTAGTCAATACAAGTGACCATACTTGTGGAATGTATTAAGTGTTGCAATCGGCCTCAGCATAGACATGTATGTTCAGCCACATGAATGAGTACATAAATTGATGTGTATGTTCGGCCATAGGTAAGCACATTGATGGCTTTATCTTGACTTAGAAAATTCGGCTAAGGAGAATATTAGCTAATATGTTGAATTCGATTTGTGATTTCGTACAATATGTGACTCTAATGTCTAATGTATATATGGGCTAAGTACCTTGAGCTTCTCTTTTGATGTTCGAATGAATTGTATTAAATTGCTTAATGTGATTAAAAATGTGCATGACCATTGTGTATTTGAGCTAAAAGGTGGCCATATGACCTATCAAATTCCTTGTCATATTCGGCCATAAGCTAGCATAATGAGACTTTAATAAGTTAAATTTGTTTGAATTAGCTCAAGAGCTTAGAGGACCACAGTTGGATAAGGGAAAGGAAAAAGTGATCGAATAGCCGTCGAAATCGTTCGACCACATCCGAGGTAAGTCTTTGAGTAATGGAGCTTAGATTATGATTCGATTAGATCATGTTTTAAGTAAATCAAAATCATGCTCTTGTATGTAGCTATTGAGCCGAAATGATAATGCTTGATAAGTGACTTGTGTTTGAATTCTAGTCATGAAATTGAAATAGAGATGTGTCATGATTTATTGATATGTGCATGGATATTCGGATGATAACCGGGCTAAATCCCGAAGACATTTGTGCTAGTGACTAATTCCGGGCTAAACCCGAAGGCAATTGTGCGAGTTATTATATCCGGGCTAAGTCCCGAAGGCATTGGTGCGAGTTATTGAACCGGGCTAAGTCCCGAAGGCATTTGTGTGAGTTACTATAACCGGGTCAAGTCCCGAAGGCATTTGAGCAAGTAGTTATATCCGGCTAAATTTCGAAGGTACTTGGGTTGGGAATGAGTGATCTTGCTGTAAAAATTTCAATTAATACGCTCGAAAAATCCCAACGATGAGGTACGTTTCGTATACGCATTGGAGTAGTGATTTCGTTTAAATATTATTCGCTCAGTCGATTAGTGAGCTTCCGGCCTTTGGCTAAGTTGATCTTTTGTGTATGAATATAAGGGTTGGTAATGTGAAGTAAGTGATATTGAGAATTTGTGCATATGAAATTATCCGTTTAGCCATATGAATGCTACCCTTTAGTTGTGTCAAATTTTATGGCTCAAAACTTACTAAGCATTAAATGCTTACTCCGTTTCTTTGAATCTCTGTTTTATAGATTTTGGTTCGTCAGCTATCGGACTCGGGATTGTCGAAGTCGAAGTCATCCACACTATCAAACCCCCTTTTGGTACACTTTTGGTTGAACTTTGAAATGGCATGTATAGGACTACCCTTTTTGTTGTGGGTCATGTACCCTTTGGTTTTGTATAAATTTGGATGGCCATGCGAAAATGGCTTATATACACTTTGAGCTTAATATTATAATCGTCTTGTATGATGTTCATTAAGAGGTAGGGAAATGTTTGGGAAGGATTAGCCATTGGAATGGTTAATCATGATCATATTTTGTGCTATATATGCTAAAGGGCTAGTTGAATCATGGAAACTATGTAATAGGTAAAGTTTACCCTAAAGGCTGATGCTGGCAGCAGCAGTGATGTGGATGTGAAAAATCACTAAAAATAGTAGGAATTGAATTAAATAGTGAATAAATTATGTAATCGAACCTTGATGAATCTATTTTCATAGGAAAGTAACGGAATGGTCATATGAATGGTACATTATGAGATGTTAAAGTTTTCGTGAAATAGGGCCAGAACGGTTTCTGGATTCCCTGTTACGACTTCAGAAATTCATTATAAATTAACCAGAGATAATTTGAAGTCACACCTTATATTTATAGATTCCTTGTTGAGTCTAGTTTCATTAGAAACAAACAGCATCAGTATTGAAGCCCTGTACAGGGAGATATCCAAGTCGTAATGTGCAAAGGTCAGTGTAGTCAAACCCTGAAACAGGGGGGACTTTAACTAATAAACTGTACTAATTGGCTCGACCAAAAACTCTAGAAAAAAATTTGTAGATGAACATATGAGTATAGTTTCAGGAAAAATTTACGAAACTGGTTTTCGAGTTTTGAAACTCAAGATATGATTTTTAAGGCGACAGTGACGCAGAACCAGCTTGTCTGGAAAATTTTTAAAATGGACTATGAAAATAAGTGAATTTAGTCTGTGAACCCCTCGTGTCCGACTCTGGCAACGGTCTCAGGTACGGGGTGTTACATAGTTTACGATACATGGAGAATGAGCAAGAAGACAATACTCAAACCCCAACTGAAGAGATGGCCGAAAATCCAGGCAATCAGCTGCATCCTGCAATTGCAGCTAATCAAAATCCTGCTCCACATACTATGTATGACTATGCTAAACCTTCTTTAACAGGAACTGAGTCTAGTATAGTTAGACCTGCTATTGCTGCGAATAATTTCGAACTAAAACCTAACACAATTTAGATGATACAGAAGTTTGTTCAGTTTGATGGTTTGTAGGATAAGGATCCCAACACGCACTTGGCTAATTTTCTTGAATTTTGTGATACATTCAAAATCAATGGCATTTCTGATGATGCCATTCATCTTCGGTTATTTCCCTTTTCACTGAGAAACAAAGCTAAACAGTGGTTGAACTTGTTACCACAAAGGTCTATCACTATTTGGGAACAAATGATCGAGAAATTTTTACTAAAATATTTTCTGCCAGCTAAAACGGCTAAATTACGTAATGATATCTCTTCTTTTGTGCAGATGGATTTAGAAACACTTTACGATGCATGGGAGAGATACAAGGACTTACTGAGAAGGTGCCCTCACCATGGGTTACCGCTTTGGCTTCAATTACAAACATTCCACAATGGTCTAAATCCCTCGACTCGGCAAATGGTTGACGCAGCTTCTGGCGGAACCATCAAAAACAAAACACCTGAAGAGGCTTATGAATTCATTGAAGAAATGTCACTGAATAACTATCAGTGGCATGTCATGAGGACTAAGCCAACAAAAACAGCCAGCGTTTATAATGTCGACTAAGTTACTATGCTGTCAAATCAGGTAGAACTTCTCAATAAAAAGATTGATAGTTTTCTTGGTTCTACATAGTTACATCCAGAAATGAGGTGTGACTAAGCGGAGGAGGTGTGCATACAGAATATCAATCCTTCAATCCCACAACCGAAGAGGAACAAGTCAACTATATGGGTAATAATAACTTTAGATCTCAAAATAACCCATACAGTAATACTTATAATGCAGGTTGGAGGAACCACCCCAATTTTTCCTGGGAGGTCAAGGAAATCCGAAGCCACAAAATCCTCAGGGTTTTCAATAGCCACCTTACCAACAGGAGAAAAAACCAAACATTGAAGAGATGCTTTCTAAATTCATCTCGGTGTCAGAAACCCATTTCCAAAATACCGAGACAACACTTAAGAATCAACAAGCATAGATCCAAGGACTCGAAACTCAGATAGGCCAGCTGTCCAAACTAATCTCCGAACGACCACAAGGTAGCCTACCAAGTAATACTGAACCTAATCCTAGGGAACACCTCAATGCAATTAGTGCCCAAGATAATGAAGGATTCATTACACCTAAGCCAGAATTACAGCAAGACAACGCGATGAACAAAGGACGAGAAAAGGTAAACAATAATGATCCCAAACAGGTAAGTACAAATCATAAACCTCGTGTGCCATATCCTAAAGCGATGACGAAAGACAGAACAGAAGAACAATTCGGTAAGTTTGTCAAACTCTTAAAGAAATTACATATTAACTTACCCTTTATTGAAGTTCTTTCGCAGATGCCCAACTCAGCAAAATTCTTAAAAGAACTTCTACGCAATAAAAGGAAATTAGACGCTACATCGCATGTGGAACTCAATGCAGTCTGCTCAGCTATTCTAAAGAATGAGGTACCTAACAAATTTAAAAGATCCAGGGAGTTTTACAATTCCTTGTTTAATTGGTAGTCTATTTGTGAATAATGCTTTAGCTGATCTAGGAGCAAGTATAAATGTTATGTCGTATAAAATGTTTAAACGACTAGGTCTCGGTAAACCCAAACAAAGTAGGATGAGCATACAATTGGATGACAAAACAGTTAGATTTCCTAAGGGTATTATTGAAGACGTTCTCATTAAAATTGATAAATTTATTTACCTAGTAGACTTTGTTACCTTAGATATGGATGAGGATAACGAGGTGCCTTTAATTTTAGGACGACCATTTTTAACAACTGCCAGACCCATTATTAATGTAGGCACAGGAGAGCTAACACTTCGTACAGGTGACGACGCAGTAACACTCCAAGCACGTGACTCAGTCAAAACCTCTAAGACTCAAGCTAATGCTATAAAACCTGTCAATGATAAAACTAATATTCAATCGTCCTTGCAGGAACTTCTTCAAACCAAGACAACAGAGACAGTGCGCTACTATCACGAAGAGAACAAAGACGTCCATGAAGAACGAAGACTACGAATAGAGGAGCTAAACGAATGGCGAGAACACAAATCGAGAACACATGATAAACCGAAACTACGCAAAAACAAGCCCAATACCTCTC
Source organism: Gossypium hirsutum (assembly GCF_007990345.1). Classification (NCBI taxonomy): domain Eukaryota; kingdom Viridiplantae; phylum Streptophyta; class Magnoliopsida; order Malvales; family Malvaceae; genus Gossypium; species Gossypium hirsutum. Next base: position 91,891,771 of record NC_053433.1, on the reverse strand, counting down.
CTAATCAACTTAAGGTTGGCGATACAGTCTTACTAGATACCGTTGATCCTCACATTGTAACTACCACACCAAATAAGGAAATCCCTCTTACGGTACTCAGTATTTTCCTATTCGGTACGATTGAGGTGAGTCATCCCAAGTTCGGCACTTTTAAGGTAAACAACACCCGTTTAAAACCTTATTTTAAAATTGACAACAAGAATGAGGAGTATGAACTCCTTGAACCACCATGATCATTCAACGGAGAGGTAAGTCGAGCTTAGACTATAAATAAGCGCTTCTCGGGAGGCAACCCGAGCACTAACATATTTTGATTTCTTTATTTTTAACTTCTCACACTTTGAATCAATTAACCTAGTCTTTGAATTGCAAAGTTTTTCAGCACACACGGCCAGGCACACGGGCATGCCTAAAGCCATGGTGAAACAGGGGAAGAAACACAGCTGTGCGATACGACCGTATTGAAGCAAGAAATGATTTCCCCAAAACACGGGATGCGATAAATCCCCATGGTCGTGCGTCATGGCCGTGGGTGAACTTGATACGTACACGGGCGTGGGAATGGAAACCCACGGGCGTGTAACACCCCTATAACCCGTATCCATCGCCGGAGTGGGTTATACAGAGTTACCAATCCAAAACACTACATTTATACATTCACATTTACATAAGTTCATTAGCAATTATATGCATAGCCAAACAAAATCAAAGATCGAAATTCAGACTTATACCGACATTCAAAAGTTACCATATTCACATGGCTTATATACAACAACATCTCAAAATATCATTCACTTAAGTCTATTCTATACATGCCATACGAATTCCAAAACATAATAGTACCAAAACGATAGATAGTATGATGAGTTCCTGACGATCCTCGAGGAAGTGGTTGGAGTCAACGATCTAAAAACAGAGAAACATAACAAACGGAGTAAGCTTCCATAAGCTTAGTAAGTTTTAAGCAATGCAAACAATTAAATTCAATTATAAATCGATTAATCAAATTCTCAAGTGACATTTATTAGGTATATTGCCATTTGGCCGAATATATACAAACATTTAACGCATATTTAGCATATTAACTTCACTTGAATTTGAATTCATATAACATAAGTAAATCAAATATTTTCACATAACTTTACACTTTGGCCGAATGTATCATGATCATAGATATAGTCATAACACTTATTCACATATGCATCACATTATACACTTATGATTCATTTCAAATCAAACTAATATATAAGTACATGATACGTACCTGGCCAACTTAATATATTGAATGTATTCAATTGTCGTTCTAACACGAAGTATCATAGTCTTAGACTTTTATCAAATCACCGGCATTAAGCCTGCTAGGTTTTAAACCCAAATTCATCACCGGCACGAAGCCTGCTAGACTTTAAGTCTGAACTCATTCACCGGCATTTCGCCTGCTAGGCTCGAAGCCCGATATCATCTCACCGGTATTATAGCCTACTAGGCCCAAAGCTAGATATCATCTCACCAGCATTATAGCCTGCTAGGCTCGAAGCCCGATATCATCTCACCGGCATTATAGCCTGCTAGGCTCAAAGCCCGAATGTCACATTACATAAAAAATCAATTCACATGTTCTTTCATACTTTCACAACTTATGCTTCAACTTCAATTATAGCTGAAACACATATACATTTGTACAAAGGCTTTCATCATTCGAATAAAGTACACGTTTGATATAAGGTATTATACTCGAATTCCATACCTCAATTACATTCAGCAATCACACATCATTAATAATAATATCACATCCGAACATGGTTACCCTTAGGTTCTAATAATCACAAATGGTGAAACCTCTTTCATCACCCATGCAACATGGTATATTGATCATAAATCTCATTTAACATGTTATAATTCCATATCCAATTCAACTTAGCTATACTAGCTATCTTTGGTTTATAGTATTAATTCATTCTCACTCGGCATATTAGCTAAATAAAAACAACATCCTCTTGGCTATTTTCATTTAATCAATGAGTATATGAAATCAAATTAAATACTTAAGAACTTACCTTAAATGTCGTCGGACAACTATGAATCGACTATTCCATTTGTTTCGCTTTTCCCTTTTCTGAGTTAAGTTCCTTTTGCTCTTGAGCTAGGTAAAATAAATCGGTTTGTTTAATTACTTAACTAATTTATTTAGATTCAAACATTAACAATTTTTCTTAATAAGAAACATACGACAACTCATTAACAACCATTCATTTACATCTTTATTCTTGATTACAATCGGCCATTATAACATATACAAATGCATATTAACCACTTTGACCGATTGTTCATTAACCACTAATTCATATACATAAATTTTACAACTCAACTCATCATTCTCCATATTATTTACCTTAATTCACATTTAGAAATCATAGAACACATACTAACGATTTAACGTTACAATTCAAATTTTCACACACCAATAAACACATTCGGCAAAACTTCATTTCAATTCACTTTAAAACACCAACAACTAAATTATTTCTTGGCACCTTTATCACATTTTCACAATCGGCATAACCATGTTACCAATCTAATACATCAAAATTTACTTATCCAAGACTACATTCAACATATATATATTCACATAAACACAATAGCCGATTGTTATTTATCATCTAGTTCGACTTTCAATAACCTCAAATTATAAACAATATTCAATTCCCTAATTAAGATATCAATTGACAACTTCACAAACAAAGATTAACAAGCTTAGGGCTCATCTAATAACCATTTATAATTTAAAACTTCAAACGTTCAAAATCTAACATTTTACCCACATGGCCGAATACATGCTTTGCCCCAACTAAGGAAATATATACACTCACAACTCCATCAATTCATTTTCCACTTAATTACATCAATTCAAAGCTCAATTTAATAAGAACATGCTTAATTTAAATAAAAACAAATTTCCTTTCCCAAATGCATATATATACGACAACTTCAACTTCATACCTCTCAACAATGAATTCAACTTAATCATTCATTAACATTACACTCATTCGGCCATCATATAAGCAAATTTAACATCTAAACAACACCTTCCAAAAGCTATCAAATTATCACAATTTAACAAATTGTCGAATGCACATATGTTCAATAATTCATGAATTTAAACCATGGGTTAACTATACAATGCACTTATCAATTTAATTTCATAAATAATTACATAAAAATCACATTAACATACCTTTGATTTATGAAATAACTATGGCCGAATGCCTTGGCTTCTTCTTTTATTTTTTTTCACTAGTTACGGCAATGGAGAAAAGAAAGATGAACATACATTGTTTTTGTCACTCTTTTCTTATTTTAATTATTCTTTGTTTCATAATATAAAGCCATTAACTATTATAATGCTAAAATAAAATGCATATAATATCTATCAACCATCATTATGGTCGGCCACTATATTAAAAGTGGTCCATTTGACATGCAAGTCCCCTATGTCAATAATTCATGCATTATTTGGCCACTTTAAAAATCACCTATCACATTTTCAAGTCTTATCACATGATTCCTTTCTTATATATTAACACCTAATTGATAAAATCAAGGCACGAAATATTCACACATACAAATTCCACATACAGTAAGCACAGAATATAACATCTAATTATTTTGGTGACTCGATTTTGTGGTTTCGAAACAACTTTCCGACTAGGGTCAAATTAGGGTTGTCACAGGGCGTGCTAGGGACAACGATCAATTCTGTTTCTTCGATACGGGCGTGAGACACGCTCGTGCCGTTAATCCGTGGATAACAATACACGGGCGTGGTACCTTAACATGGGCGGGAGAGAAGAGAACAACACTAGGCACGGCCGTGCAATAAGGCCGTGTACCACACACGCCCAAGACACACGAGCGTGGGCGAATAGCCAATCACGACCTAAAATTCCAAAATTCGAAACACACGGGCTCACCCTCATAAGTACACGGGCGTGGCCCTAGGCCGTGTAGCCCTCCCCTAAATAAGAAAATCACTGTTCATTTTCTTCTTCCGTTCAAAAGCCCTAGCCGAAATCTCCCCTTCTTCACTCGCTGATCCCTATTCTCAACCACCACTACCCTTTCGTCCAGTTCATGTGGCAGCTTCATATGCTAACATCTCTGAGCACCTCACCCGATTCGAGCTTCAGTGTTTTCAACAATTTGACAACATTGATGCCACTCTACAGCAGAATTGTTAGCACCTTCCCATCTCATCGCCAGTCCCGCCTCGCGAACCATCCAACAATGAAGATGGTTACAAATATTTATTTATTATTTTTTGTTTTTACTTATTATTGAAACTATTTCTATTATTTTTATTAGATTTTAGAATTTTATTTTTATTCTTTATTTCGGTTATTTCTTTTCGAATCCTTATACTTCCTAATATCTCCTAAAAAGTTCCTGATTTTATCACAGTTATATAGAACTCCTAAGCTCATCATCACATAGGAACTACAACTCCACCGAGGAAGATTCTCCACGACTACCATGTCCTGCTTGACCACGGCCATAGCTACCACTAGATATAATATTCTTTTGGCACAGGACTTATGGACTAATGAACCTCTACGACCGCCGGAGTATCCTCCTCAACTCTCAAACCGATCACTCTCTAAAACTCTAGTTCGAGGAATTCATCATACAGGAAGTTTTACTTCTCTCCCTATCTTATTTTTATTCTCTAACATCTATCTTTGTAAATTGAGGGCAATGTACATCTTAAGTATGGGGGTATTTATTTCACTATCAGAAAAAATCACCTTGTTCTCATGAAAAACTCGCATATCATTTTAGGATAAATTTTAATTGATTTATGATTTTGATGGATATATTTTGAATTAAAACATAGGGATTTATGCATTGATTATTTAAACTTTAAGACATTAGAGAATCAAGAATGATAAGTTGATTTTTAAGAAATTAAATTATAGGTTGTTTCCTCAAGTCTAGGTATTAATTTGAATTAAAATTTACGAGTCTAAACATCAAAAAGCCATAATTTTTTGTGAGATTTTTGAGCCTTTTGAGCATCTATTCATCCTTTTATGCTCACTTTTTTTATTGCTTTGAGTGCGTCAGTATTGAACTGTTATTCTAGAACTTGCTTGATTATGCATGTCGAGACCACACCATTTGATTTGATATATCAAAATGATTAAGGCACTTAAGATTAACCCACTTATGCCATGAAAAGCCTACCTCAACGATTAACCCCCAGTAAACCCCCTTGAGCCCAACAAACCAATTCTTGTATTGCCCTTAATATTAACTTTTAACCCGTTATTGTTGAAATCCCCTAAATTAATCCCTTTTTTTGTCGAAATTTGAGTTGAATGGATTGCCTAGCTATGTTTTGTTCTTGATATTTAGTATATATTATTTAACTTGTTCTTAAAAAAAAAATTATGTATGCATAACTGTAATTTCATATTCTGAGAGAAGCTCTGTTGTACGCAAGTGAATATTAACTTTTTTTTTAGTTAGGCAACTTTTCAATTCAATCTCGATTCTAACCCTTTCTTTCAGCTTGTGACCACACCCCCTAACCAAGCCTCATTACAACCCTCTAAAGACCTTTTGATTGATGTATCATCTTAAAATTAATGTGGTAGAGATTTGATTTTCATGCAAGCCTATGGTAATGACTTTCCATTATTGACTATTGAGTGCTTCCTTTATTTTCCTTAAAACACCTCGAGTGATTTGAGTGAATCTTTAGTGATGATGTAAAACTCTGTGATATTCTGAATTAAAGGTAATTACTTAGATGAAGGAAGACAATTATATTTTTGGGATAAAATACTCAACTTGGAATGATTGAAACTTTTATGTTCTTTGAGTTAAATTCTCAACGTATGATTACCTATGGATTAATTTGAGATATTATTGATAGAAATTATAAGTTGAGAAGGATTTATTCTAATTATGAGTTGAGAATTTTAATTGAGGACAACCAAATGCTTAAGTGTTGGGGTATTTGATAAACCGTAAATTATACGTATTTTTACCCCATGTTTAATGCATTTTATGGATGATTTCTCATTAGAATTGGTGAATTTGATGCTCCTAATTCTTTAATTTCATGTTTTATACTCAGGAGAGCACCAAGAGTCAAAAGGAGCCAAAAAAGAGCCAAAAAGGGATAAAACGGACCAAATCAAGAAGATGACACGGCTTAAGCCTTGCCACACGGGCAGCTCACACGCCCGTGTCTTTCGAGGGTGTAGACCAAGGCTTTCACGATTCACACGGCCTGGCCATTGACCCACACGGCCGTGTGCAATTTAACGGATCAAACACGGCCTGGCAATCACGTCACACGGCCGTGTCACACGGGCATGTCCCTGCTGAGCCCAAGTTAAGTCCAATTCGAAAAATGCCACTTTGGAGGGTTTCTAGGCGTTCCAAAGCCTATAAATACGCACTAGAGAAGGATAAAAGGGGAGATAGAGAAAAAGGGTAAGGAATTACCCCAAGAAATCCGATTGATCCATCTCAGAAGCTAGATTCATAATCAAGACTGAAGATCTCTCCTCAATTCCCCTTCAGGAGTTTTGTGTTTTCTTTATGTTTTGTATTCTTTATTCTTCTGAGATGTTTTCCTATTTAGTTATGAACTATATCCCCTAAATACCTAAGAGGAATGAAACCTAAGACGAATCTTGTTATTATTTTCTGAATCGTATGATAAATATTTAACTTGTTCTTAATTATGTGTTCTTAATTCTTGTTTTGATATCCTAGGATACTGATTCAAGACACGCTCTTATTTAGAGGAGGAATAGACCCTCTCTAAGAGTACATGTGACACCCCTAATTTGACCCTAGTCGAAAAGTGGTTTCGGGACCACAAAATCGAGTCATAAAAATAATTAACCGTCATAGTTGATGCTTATTATATGTATATATGCATGTGTGAAAATTTCATGTTTGAATTTTGTTAATTGTAAGTGAATTTTATTAAATAGGACTTATGTGAGAAAATTTAGAAATGTGCTAGGCAAATGTAAAGTGGCCTATTAATGCATGTTATGAAAATGATGGGTTTGCATGTCAAATTACCCAAAATTAGAGCTAGTGGCCGGCCATGCTATGGGGTGAAACATGTTGGAAACATGTTGTGTTAGTGTGTTATGTTAGAAAGAATAAAATAAGAGGTTAGTAATAAAGTAATGAAAAGAGAGGGGTGATGAAAACAAAGTTGTCTCATCCATGCCCCCCCTCTATTGCCGTGAATGGAAGAAAGAAAGACTTCAACTTTTATTTTTCTATCTTGCTTCCTTGTCTCTTTCAAATGAAGCTAGAGGAGAGGCCGGCTGCATGTAGTGGAAAACCATGAAATTTTTTTGCTTATAAGTTGAAATTTTCAAGTAGAAGGCTAAAAAGGTGGGAGAAGGCTGTAGCGGAAAAGGGGAGGAGCAAATTGAATAGGTAGAATCGGTGTTGGGAACCTTGGTGAGTTTTCCTTGAACCTTTATTTTCTTGTGTTTGATAATTGTTGAAACCGTTAAATTGCTGTCCGAATTTTACCTTGTTGGTATTGTTAATTGCTGCCCTGTTTATACTGTCTAAATATTGTATTATTGATGCTGTCCGAATCAGCCTCCGAATGTGATATGTTACAGCAATTAAGCCAAGTGTTGCGAGTCCTCTTAGGCTGCCCACAACGCAACCTTTCAATACTAATGTTACCATGAATTAACCTTCAATTGATGGTGTGGTGTATGATTTATGTTAGGGCAACCCCTTTTTTGGTTGCATTTTTGAGTAATTACATAATACTTGGTGAGTGTGATTGAATGAAGGATGTATCTTCTTGTGATGGTAAACCCTGAGGTTTTAAAATTCGAAAGGGAATGTAAAGTCCTCGTTGTTAAGTCCTCCTTGGTGCTAGTTGAGAAGAATCGGTCACTATATTGGAGGCCATTGCCGAATATGAATTTAGTTATAGAGATGTGAATGAATTGTTGTTATGTGAATAAATATTTGTTTGATGATATATATATATGTATTCAGCAATGGGATAAAATGTGTATTAAGGTAAGTTTCATGGTGATTATGCTTGTGATGTTGGGTTAATATTCGGCATTGAGTAATGTGGGGTAAGGTGATTAATCGGCTATGAAATTAGCTAAATTGAATAGGTATGTTTAATGATATGCTTAGTATAATGTATGATCTTATAACTCGGTTTGGTATTGAGATAAAGGTTAGATGTATGATTGGATTTTGGTATGTGTTAAATTGGTTAATCAAAGATTAAATGATATGTGATTGCCAAATGTGATTGTTAAGTGAATAATATTAGTTAAGTACTTAAGCAAATCTATTGTTTTACTTAAGCTTAAGAGCAAAGAGGATCAAAGTCGGATAGGGGAAAAGAGAAAGTAAACGAATAACCGTGGACATCTAATCGTCGACCACTTCCGAGGTAAGTTTTAAGTGATTAAACGTTGAGTAAATTCAATCATAATAGGACATAATGAGTTGATTTAATAAGATATGATGTGGCCATGATATGTCTTAAACTCAAATGGTAAGTTCATAAGTGTTTGGACTTGGAAATTTAAGAGCAAATTGTAATAATTTGCTTTGGACAGCAGCAGTAACGTAATTTTAGAAAATCACTATAAATTGTTGGTGTGGAATTATAGGCTGAATAAAATATGTAATCAAATCTTAGTTACTCTAGTTTCTTATAAAAGAGACCGTGGAAGCAAAGAAATTTCCTATAAAGAGATATTTAAAGTTCTGTGGGACAGTGTCAGAATGACTCCGAAATCCCCTGTTCTGTTTTTGGAAAATCATTATAATTTGTACAAAAATGGTTATAAGATAAGATTTATATGCTTAGACTCCTTAATGAGTCTAGTTTCAAATGAAATCAAATAGAACACATTATGAATTCTGTAAAATGAAAAATTCAATTCGTAGTGAGGAGTGGTCAAATTAGTCAAACAGTGAAACAGGGGAAACTTTAAGAAAAATCTGGTATTGATTGGCCAAACCTAAAATTCTGGAAATTTTATGGATGGAAGATATACGAGTCTATATTCAGGGAAAATTAACGGCAAGTGATTTGGAGTTTTGTAGCTCCAGTTATAAATAATTTAGTGACTATTGCTCAGGAAAACAGCTCGTAGTGAATATGTGATTTTGTTGTAAACATGGATAAAACTTGTTTTAGTTGCTCATAAGCTATTGATTAAACCCATACGTGAATTCTCAATCGTGATATTGTAAAACGATATATGAGTGTTAGACGGATCTTTGATATTAAAATTTGTGAAATTGTAAGTTTATGAGTATTCGAATATGAAATGATAGTATGGCGTGAAATTGAATTATTCATTGGAAAATGATTGATGTAGATTCAGCCAAGACAAAGTGTATACATGATAGTATATGTGGTATGTGAAGTATATTTGGATAATTGTGATGTGAATACATGAAAATTTATATTTTGATTTAGGATTTTATGTGATGAATGTGAATGTGTATATATGAGATAAGGCCGAATGGCCAATGTGATGAATGTGAACATGCATATATGGGATAAGGCCGAATGGCCAATGTGATGAATGTGAGCATGCATATGTGTGATAAGGCCGAATGGCCAATGTGGTGAATATGAGATATGCATATGTGGTAAAGCCGAATGGTCAATGTGAAATATATATATGAGATATGTATAGGTGGTAAAGCCGAATGGCTAGTGTGAAATATGTAGGCGATGTGCGTATATTGTGGCTGAACGACCAAATGTGAAAGGTGTGTATTATTAGATATTTGATGAGGCAAATGAATTACAAATATGACAGTCGATGTGAATGTTGTAACATGTGATTAAATGTACATGAAACTTGGAAATATATTCTGGGTAAGACCCGATGACTACGTGTGGAGAGTATGTCCGAGTAAGACCCGATGACTACGTGTGGAGATTATGTCCGGGTAAGACCCGATGACTACGTGTGGAGATTTTGTCTGGGTAAGACCCGATAACTTCGTGTGGTGATTTCGTCTAAGCTAAAGGTCTCGCCGATAATCCGAGTAGAGGTTAAAGCTATAAGACTTCGTAATAAGAATTGCTTATAAATATATTCAATGTGAAAGGTTAAACAGGTATGTTCTCCAAGTTTATATGTGAGCTTGATTTGAACTAAATCATAAGGTAGTTATGTGATGCATACGAGAGCAATCTATGAGACTATTTCTATGATTATGTGACATCGGATCAGTGTGAGAGGTTATGTGAAATCATACAATATATCTATGTCACATGAGCTCACTTTTATGTGAAAGTTTATCTGCCTATTGTATATGATGAGATGTGCATATTCGGTAAAGGGATGGTATGCCCGAAGGAAGAGTGAAATAAAAATACGAACAACTATGTTATAATTTGATTGTTGGCTGTCGACACTGCTTAAAACTTACTAAGCATTGTAATGCTTACTCCGTTTCCTCTGTTTCCTCTGTTTTATAGATCTCATTGCGAAGCTACAGGCTCGGGGATCGCAGCAACTAGTCACACTGTCACTATCCACCGCTTGTTACTGTTATGTTTAGAATTATTTTATGGCATGTATAGAATAGACTAGTGGCGGAAGAATATTTTTGGTTAATGTATATAAGCCATGCGAAAATGGCATCTTTTGAATGTTTACTTAGTGAAGTTTAAATTTTACCTCTGGCTGTGCTTAGTACTTATTTAAATAAACGATCTTTATTTCAAGAAAAAGTTCAAAATTTTACTGTTCTGACATGAGTTACAAGTCCGGTAATGCCCCTTACCTATTCTGGCGATGGTTACGGGATAGGGGTGTTACATTTTATTGGTATCAGAGCTACAGTTTAGTCGATTCTAGGACTAACGTAGCACGCGTGAGTCTATTTATACATGCCATAAAGTGATAGAATGATAGTGTGATGATTTTTTACTATTAAAATGTGTTTGTTGTATTGTAATGAATCTTGATCCCGATCGAGCTGTAGCAAGCTTCTGACTATGAGAATTTGCGATATAACTTCACTTAGATATGCCTAAATTATTAAGTTGATCAGGTACGCATCATGTACTTGTATTTGAATTTCGATTTGGATTGAATTATAAGGGTATAAGTGATGCAATTTTGAAAGAGTGTTATGACTATAAATGTGATTTTTGTATGTGGCTATGGAACTGGAAGTTTAATGGTCGATAAGCATGTTGTGTTTGTATTCAAGTAATGTAAATGATATACTAATGTGTATTGCTATATGTGTATATGTACAAGAGAATTGAGAGTGATATACCTAGGCTAAGTCCCGAAGAGCATTCGTGCTAGTGATGTATCCGGGCTAAGTCCCGAAGAGCATTCGTGCTAGTGATGTATCCAGACTAAGTCCCGAAGAGCATTCGTGCTAGTGATGTATCCGGACTAAGTCCCGAAGAGCATTCGTACTAGTGATGTATCCGGGCTAAGTTCCGAAGAGCATTCATGCTAGTGATATATCCGTGCTAAACCCCGAAGAGCATTCGTGCTGGTGTTATATCCGGGCTAGGTCCCGAAGAGCAATCATGCTGGTGACGTGTATTCGGGCCTTCGTGCCTAGTAGGCTTCGTGCCGGTAATTTGAGCAAAGTTTAAGTGTTCATTACTATACGGATTCAAATTTAAATGAGATGATATGTTTAAAAGTGTACATACATGATGTTTATAGACTTGGTTAAGTCATTTCAATGTGTAATAACGAATGAATAAAAGCACTATGTGTGTGAATGATTAGAGGCACTGTGTGTGTGCAAATTCCTTTAACCGAGCACTATGAGTACGAGATCGGTTAGTGGGCACTAAGTGTGTGAAGTGGAATTCATGTAAGACCTCGTCTGGGACGAAGGCATTGATTTGAGATAGTGTGTAAGACCATGTCTGGGACATGGCATCGGCTCGATATGTGAGAATATGTAAGACCATATCTAGAATATGGCATTGTAAGAGCTATATGTGCTTAATGAGTATCCGTAATGATTTCGAAGGATTCAACGGGTATATTTAAGATGATAAATAAAGTAAGATCAGAATAAGTGATACAGGTATGTACGGAAGGAATGTGAAAATCAAATAAAAGTAAAAATTTGTGAGTTCATATTATATTATGTTATGTATACTAAATAAGTGAATACGTAAAAAGATGGTGGATATGTTGTTAAGAAATGAATTCATGTTATAAATGTGTTACGGATTTAGTCTATGGAATGCTTGGTATATGAAGTCATATGTGCTATTGCTAAATGACCCCTATTTTTTTTTTGTTAATCATAATTAAGGAATTATTTCGATTAAGTTCGACATTTGAAAGTCTATAAGAATTTTTGATGAATGCTGATAATTTTGGATATATGGGTTATGTGCTAAAATAAATCCCATGCCGGTATACTATATGAGGCTGTATGCCAAATCGATTGTATACGGGTATCGTTAACGGTGATTGAATGTGCTAAATGAATTCAATGTTCAGGTATGTGGAAGTTGATTTTCTGTTGGAAATAAGTTAAGTTGAATAGTGAGATATGATGGAGTTATAAAGGATATTTATTGGGATGTTTGAGTATATGTGTACTTTCGGTCAGGTTACAGCTTATACATGAATGAAAATGTGGGTTACAAATATGTGGGTTGATGATGTGAATTATACATGTTAATATGTGCTTAATATGTGTTTGAAATGCATTTGTGAATTAAATTAAGTGATTATTGCTTATGAAATCAAGAAAATGAGATATATGTGCATACTTGTAGAAATGTTTATGTATTTGTTTTAAGATAAGAAAATGATTTTATAGATCGATGCGAAATCAATAATGAATTACAATTGCTATCGATGAGCTAATGTTTATATGAATATAATTCAATAAGAGGACGTTATCCTAAACTATGCATCAGTAGAAATTTTCGGGGACGAAAATCCCTAAAGGGGGGAAGAGTTGTGACACCCCTAATTTGACCCTAGTCAAAAAGTGGTTTCGGGACCACAAAATCGAGTCATAAAAATAATTAACCGTCATAGTTGATGCTTATTATATGTATATATGCATGTGTGAAAATTTCATGTTTGAATTTTGTTAATTGTAAGTGAATTTTATTAAATAGGACTTATGTGAGAAAATTTAGAAATGTGCTAGGCAAATGTAAAGTGGCCTATTAATGCATGTTATGAAAATGATGGGTTTGCATGTCAAATTACCCAAAATTAGAGCTAGTGGCCGGTCATGCTATGGGGTGAAACATGTTGGAAACATGTTGTGTTAGTGTGTTATGTTAGAAAGAATAAAATAAGAGGTTAGTAATAAAGTAATGAAAAGAGAGGGGTGATGAAAACAAAGTTGTCTCATCCATGCCCCCCTCTATTGCCGTGAATGGAAGAAAGAAAGACTTCAACTTTTATTTTTCTATCTTGCTTCCTTGTCTCTTTCAAATGAAGCTAGAGGAGAGGTCGGCTGCATGTAGTGGAAAACCATGAAATTTGTTTGCTTATAAGTTGAAATTTTCAAGTAGAAGGCTAAAAAGGTGGGAGAAGGCTGTAGCGGAAAAGGGGAGGAGCAAATTGAATAGGTAGAATCGGTGTTGGGAACCTTGGTGAGTTTTCCTTGAACTTTTATTTTCTTGTGTTTGATAATTGTTGAAACCGTTAAATTGCTGTCCGAATTTTACCTTGTTGGTATTGTTAATTGCTGCCCTGTTTATGCTGTCTAAATATTGTATTATTGATGTTGTCCGAATCAGCCTCCGAATGTGATATGTTACAGCAATTAAGCCAAGTGTTGCGAGTCCTCTTAGGCTACCCACAATGCAACCTTTCAATACTAATGTTACCATGAATTAACCTTCAATTGATGGTGTGGTGTATGATTTATGTTAGGGCAACCCATTTTTTGGTTGCATTTTTGAGTAATTACATAATACTTGGTGAGTGTGATTGAATGAAGGATGTATCTTCTTGTGATGGTAAACCCTGAGGTTTTTAAAATTCGAAAGGGAATGTAAAGTCCTCGTTGTTAAGTCCTCCTTGGTGCTAGTTGAGAAGAATCGGTCACTATATTGGAGGCCATTGTCGAATATGAATTTAGTTATAGAGATGTGAATGAATTGTTGTTATGTGAATAAATATTTGTTTGATGATATATATACATGTATTCGGCAATGGGATAAAATGTGTATTAAGGTAAGTTTCATGGTGATTATGCTTGTGATGTTGGGTTAATATTCGGCATTGAGTAATGTGGGGTAAGGTGATTAATCGGCTATGAAATTAGCTAAATTGAATAGGTATGTTTAATGATATGCTTAGTATAATGTATGATCTTATAACTCGGTTTGGTATTGAGATAAAGGTTAGATGTATGATTGGATTTTGGTATGTGTTAAATTGGTTAATCAAAGATTAAATGATATGTGATTGCCAAATGTGATTGTTAAGTGAATAATATTAGTTAAGTACTTAAGCAAATCTATTGTTTTACTTAAGCTTAAGAGCAAAGAGGATCAAAGTCGGATAGGGGAAAAGAGAAAGTAAACGAATAACCGTGGACATCTAATCGTCGACCACTTCCGAGGTAAGTTTTAAGTGATTAAACGTTGAGTAAATTCAATCATAATAGGACATAATGAGTTGATTTAATAAGATATGATGTGGCCATGATATGTCTTAAACTCAAATGGTAAGTTCATAAGTGTTTGGACTTGGAAATTTAAGAGCAAATTGTAATAATTTGCTTTGGACAGCAGCAGTAACGTAATTTTAGAAAATTACTATAAATTGTTGGTGTGGAATTATAGGCTGAATAAAATATGTAATCAAAGCTTAGTTAGTCTAGTTTCTTATAAAAGAGACCGTGGAAGCAAAGAAATTTCCTGTAAAGAGATATTTAAAGTTCTGCGGGACAGTGTCAGAATGACTCCGAAATCCCCTGTTCTATTTTTGGAAAATCATTATAATTTGTACAAAAATGGTTATAAGATAATATTTAGATGCTTAGACTCCTTAATGAGTCTAGTTTCAAATGAAATCAAATATAACACATTATGAATTCTGTACAATGAAAAATTCGATTCGTAGTGAGGAGTGGTCAGATTAGTCAAACAGTGAAATAGGGGAAACTTTAAGAAAAATCTGGTATTGATTGGAAAATCCTAAAATTCTGAAAATTTTATGGATGGAAGATATATGAGTCTATATTCAGGTAAAATTAACAACAAGTGATTTGGAGTTTTTTAGCTCCAGTTATAAATAATTTAGTGACTATTGCTCAGGAAAACAGCTCGTAGTGAATATGTGATTTTGTTGTAAACATGGATAAAACTTGTTTTAGTTGCTCATAAGCTATTGATTAAACCCATACGTGAATTCTAAATCGTGATATTGTAAAACGATATATGAGTGTTAGACGGATCTTTGATATTAAAATTTGTGAAATTGTAAGTTTATGAGTATTCGAATATGAAATGATAGTATGGCGTGAAATTGAATTATTCATTGGAAAATGATTGATGTAGATTCGACCAAGACAAAGTGTATACATGATAGTATATGTGGTATGTGAAGTATATTTGGATAATTGTGATGTGAATACATGAAAATTTATATTTTGATTTAGGATTTTATGTGATGAATGTGAATGCGTATATATGAGATAAGGCCGAATGGCCAATGTGATGAATGTGAACATGCATATATGCGATAAGGCCGAATGGCCAATATGATGAATGTGAGCATGCATATGTGTGATAAGGCCGAATGGCCAATGTGGTGAATATGAGATATGCATATGTGGTAAAGCCGAATGGTCAATGTGAAATATATATATGAGATATGTATAGGTGGTAAAGCCGAATGGCTAGTGTGAAATATGTAGGCAATGTGCGTATATTGTGGCCGAACGACCAAATGTGAAAGGTGTGTATTATTAGATATTTGATGAGGCAAATGAATTACAAATATGGCAGTCGATGTGAATGTTGTAACATGTGATTAAATGTACATGAAACTTGGAAATATATTCCGGGTAAGACCCGATGACTACGTGTGGAGAGTATGTCCCAGTAAGACCCGATGACTACGTGTGGAGATTATGTCCGGGTAAGACCCGATGACTACGTGTGGAGATTTTGTCCGGGTAAGACCCGATAACTTCGTGTGGTGATTTCGTCTGAGCTAAAGGTCTCGCCGATAATCCGAGTAGAGGTTAAAGCTATCAGGCTTCGTAATAAGAATTGCTTATAAATATATTCAATGCGAAAGGTTAAACATGTATGTACTCCAAGTTTATATGTGAGCTTGATTTGAACTAAATCATAAGGTAGTTATGTGATGCATACGAGAGCAACCTATGAGACTATTTCTATGATTATGTGACATCGGATCAGTGTGAGAGGTTATGTGAAATCATACAATATATCTATGTCACATAAGCTCACTTTTATGTGAAAGTTTATCTGCCTATTGTATATGATGAGATGTGCATATTCGGTAAAGGGATGGTATGCCCGAAGGAAGAGTGAAATAAAAATACGAACAACTATGTTATAATTTGATTGTTGGCTGTCGACACTGCTTAAAACTTACTAAGCATTGTAATGCTTACTCCGTTTACTCTGTTTCCTCTGTTTTATAGATCTCATTACGAAGCTACAGGCTCGGGGATCGTCAGCAACTAGTCACACTGTCACTATCCACCGCTTGTTACTGTTATGTTTAGAATTATTTTATGGCATGTATAGAATAGACTAGTGGCGGAAGAATATTTTTGGTTAATGTATATAAGCCATGCGAAAATGTCATCTTTTGAATGTTTACTTAGTGAAGTTTAAATTTTACCTCTGGCTGTGCTTAGTACTTATTTAAATAAACGATCTTTATTTCAAGAAAAGGTTCAAAATTTTACTGTTCTGACATGAGTTACAAGTCGGTAATGCCCCTTACCTATTCTGGCGACGGTTACGGGATAGGGGTGTTACAGTACATTTGCCATAACTAAGCAGAGTTGATTGCGCGCCTAAAAATAGGGTGACAAGATTTTTCCGGATTAAGGTGAAACCTAATAAGGGGATCCATAGATCGAGTTAATGCAACCCTAGAGTGTTAATTAGTGAAAAGTCTCGGTTATTCAATCTAGGGATTAGACGTTATTAGTCTTGAATAGGGATAATAACATAACTTATGGATCTCTACGGAACAAGTTGAATGAATAAATCGTCCGATTCGGAGCTAGAATAGCAAGTAAAGTCTAGGTGGATTTTTCCTTAGGTATTGTCTCAAGTCAATCGATTTTCCCAAAAGCAATTCCCCAATTCTTTTCTCTGTGCATTCTTAGTTTAAATAATTAGTTAATTAAAACAAACCCTTTTATTCTTAGGCTAGATAATTAAAAGATAGTTATTACTAGTACTTTTGGTTCCCTTGGGTACGATATCCCGATCTTGCCATTACTATACTATTGTTCGATAGGTGCGCTTGCCTTTTCTTCGTGATAATAGTTAGTCTAGGTTTGATCTTCATTATAAATATTTATAACTTGTTACGAATCACGCGATCAATCTTCCGATTACATGAACATATAATAAACTAAGAAAAACTAAAAACGAAGTAAAATTCCAAGAAAATAGTTTCTGTCTCTAAATCCCCCCTAAATTTGTTCCACAGAGCCTATTTATAACATTAGGGTTGGCCATTGTCCTTAACCCTAGGTCAACTAATGTTTTTAAATGAAATACATTGTGTGGACTAAAACACCCTCAACTCGTTAATGTTTTCACATACAGGGCCAGTGTCACGACATCGTAGGCAAGTTGCTTGGCTTAGACTTAACTTCAAGGGTGTCTCACGACATCCACTAGCTATGTTGCGACATCGAAGGTAATATAGTGATTCTGCCCTTCTACTAACTATGTTGCGACATTAGACTTTCATGTTGCAACATGGCGACCAAATTTGAGCTTTCATGCCTCCAAATGGTGTCCTGCACACTTACCAAATACGTTAGTCTTCCCTAAGGCCTCTTTCGGCCTCTAAGATCATAAAATCAGCTCAAATCACACTTGTTACTAAATGGAAACTAAAATAGAAAAACTAAATAAAACATAATAGGATTGCTTATATTCAAGCTCTTTAAGTTTGAAAACTAGTTTAATCTGTTACAATAGATTACGACAGATCAATATGAAATGAATGTGATGAACTCACCTTTTGGTATGAATTGTGGTAACACGGTAAAACATTTAGTTAACTATTTTGTTATGTAACTTTACAAATTAAGGTAAGTTACATTATTTTCTACTTATGAACTTACTAAGCTTATTTGTGACACCTTACACCGGGCTTGGTCACTGAGCCCAAATATTAGGATGTCACACCACCGTAACACATCGCACTCATAGTAAATTGTCATATTATTAAGAAAATCAATCTTTTATTTAGCATTCATGCGACTTTCAGTCTAACATACAACATCCAACATTATGCCATGCGTGACATACTTCCATTGAACTAATACTACAATTATACATGCTTGTGAACCACATAGTAGAAATTTCAGAACAAGTACGTAGGTAGCAATACTGTAGCAACGGTATCGATATTTCCTCAAAAGGTATTGGTATCGATTGGAAAATTGAGACCATAATAGCATTTTGTTAAGGTATCGATTATTTCACCCCGAGTATCAATACTCGTGATATGGAATCGATACCAAACTGCAAAACGGACTTCCTGTACATTTAAAAATCATAAAGGTATCATTTTTAAAACCCGAATATTGATACCGCTACTTTAGACTACAAAAATACAGCATTTTAAAGCAATCAACTTAACCTAGCTTAAATCCAATCAACATACAGCTTTCACATCTTCAAACAATCATCGAAACGACTATAATAACAGTTCAAAACATCAAATTATGTTCAAGCAAGAATCAACATATCAAGGTCCAAGTCTTTAAATCCTAAGAGCAAATAAGTTACGAAAATACTCAAGACATCAAGGCAAAATCAGCCAAAGAATAATGGCAATAACATGCAATATTTCTACCAAATTACCTCATTCCCATAATTCAACATAATAATCATAAAACACCTACAAAATAAAGCTAATGTATTGCTTGGATCACTCCCTTGGAACCACACCGCTCACACCAGGACACAACTAATCTGCAATGGTTTAAAAAAGAGTGGGTAAGCTTAACAAGCTCAATGAATGTCAGAGTAACCATAATGTATACACAATATCAAAGGTTAAATAAAAGCATACTACAACACATTCACAACTATATTCTAGTCGAGTCAGAATTATGTGTTCATGCTTCATTTATTCATTTTACAATAATTCATTAAGACTAAACAACATATACATGCTTCAATAACTCACAAGTTTATCTTATATATTCATATACATTCACAAGTTAAGTGAGAATGACTCAAACAACATTTACATACGTAATTCACTATGAGAACATACTAACATTTTCATGAAACTTAAATAAACTCAGTTAGCATATTATTCACATGTTTATGTGTCCATCTCACGTAGTATTATCACAACAAATAAGATCACATTTAAACGATAATTTGGCACTTGAGGCTATGAAACATAAAAGTGGGATCTACCACCACACATCAGATATACGGATCTCCAACACACCAAATGACTCGTAGAATCGAACATATCCCAAAAAGTGTAGCATATAGCTAACACTCTCCATCACACCAAACATGTTTCGTTGAATGGAGCTTAGATAACATTCCATTATCTCTCTGATATGTCTCAAGGCCTCAATGCTTAAATCAAATAACACATATGGGTGAGTACTTACAATCCTATGGCATGCCAACTATATCCAACTGTTTCAAAAGATCACAAGGCCAAAATATCCACAACATATTTTAATTACTGATCTAATGTATAACATCTCGGTTTATATTCATCAATTTAAATCACAACTTGTACACAATGCATGCTTATTGAATTCACATTTAATTACACTTTAAGTGCAAAATAATGCTCATCGAGCCATCACATAACCAACCACATATGTGTGCATTAAAATCAATACATCATATATCACATACAAGTATTCTCGCATATTACCTGTAATAATAATATCACATCCCATAACTCAACACATATATAAATACCGAAAATTTGCATTTTTTTAGCATATCATTATAATTGTCATTTGGCACGTATATCATGCCCACAACACAACACAATTCACAATAGTCAACACACATTTCTCCTATCACGATATCACATCATAATAATCAATCCACAATTATTCACATAATCACATAATTTACCAAAATAAAGAAAGGAAAATAGAAAGCTTACACTCAGAACTTAAGATAGGGATTTAGGTCATTCTCAAGCTCCCAATTAACACTATGAATCATGTCTACAAGTAGCGATTCCAAACACTCACTGTTGGCGTTTTCGCTTAATCACTAAAAGTTTAAACTAGCTTTTCATTGCCTTTATCTTTACTCATTGAAGGTACTCGCTGAAAGTTTAAACTAGCTTTCCCTTGCCTTTATCATACAACAACACATCAACAATCAGCCAAAGACTCACTTCAAACAATCAAAACACAAGCCTAAGCTAAATTCTCTTGTAATCGAAACCTTCGACATAGCAAACTTGAAATTCAAATATCTCGGTTATACTTAATCTTTTTGCCTAAAATGAATTTCATTCATCTAATTATTCACCTATGATAGATTCTTAACCTTTAAACTACGTAAAACTACCCAATTCATGGTATCAAAATTTTTCGACATGTTATGGTAATTTTCACAAAAGTTCATTAAATCCTTAGAAATCCTTAACGAAACTTTAAATTAAATTTATAAACCCTCTAATTACATCAAAACTAATTGAAAAACACTTTGAAACCACATTTTTTTTCAAAATCCTAAAATCCACCATTAACGACCTAATTTTTGTCTTTTATTTAAAAGATACGTTTTAATGACTAAAACTCAGTTTAAAAGACTAGATAAAATTTAAAAACTAATAGAAAGATGAATGGTTACCTTAGTTGATGAAAAACTGAGTGTTTGATCAAGAACCCAAAAAACCTAAAAGCTTAACAATGGAGAAATCTATAATGTTTTTTGGTGTTTTTCTTGAGATTCTATGAAGATTTATGGCTTGGGTAATGATAGAAATTAACAGAATGTAGTTTGAGAATCAAAATTTGGTGAATAAGACTAAGGAATGCAAACGGGCGACAACACAAAAGACTATTTTACAAATAGGTTTATTTTTAAAGTTTGGTTTAATTGCCTTATAAACACTCAAAAATTAGACTATTTTACAAATCACTCCTTATTTTAAAATTGAAAGCCTTTTTAGTATTATTTTCAAAAATTGATTTAATTTTTCAAAAGCTATGATCGAAAATAATTTTGGTTTACCATGCTACGAAATTCACAAACAAACTAAAGATAAAATTCTCATTTTACGCTCGAAACTTCTAGGCCCAATTCTGGGGTGTGACATTGTTAGAAGCTTACTCTATTCCGTTTTGTGTTTCCTGTAGTTATCATTTTATAGAACTTAACAGTCAGATCATCTAGAAGATCACACTATCCAGCCTCCATTTGTGTACACTTTTAACGTTCAATTCGGTTAAGTGGCATGTAATAGAGGTTGAATTCTATATAAGTGTTTTGTAATAGTAAAGTG
This sequence comes from Gossypium hirsutum, assembly GCF_007990345.1. Classification (NCBI taxonomy): domain Eukaryota; kingdom Viridiplantae; phylum Streptophyta; class Magnoliopsida; order Malvales; family Malvaceae; genus Gossypium; species Gossypium hirsutum. The sequence continues at coordinate 91,870,010 of NC_053433.1, read as the reverse complement.
TGAATGGTGTTATATAAAGAATGTATGCTTGATGGCCTTTTGATATGTTTGATCATGGCTTGAAATGATAATTTTCAATATGGTTGTTAAGCATGGGAAAAGTGATAGATTTATATGAATGATTGGCATGATTAGTTATGTTATGTAATGTTTAAATAGGTGAGATTGGGTTGGACATTATGGTATAAAAGCTTGATGATAAAATTTGGATGTTTTAGGTATGATATGTGGATGGTTTTGAATATCAATGTCATAGGTTGTGCATTTGGTATTTTTGGTCAATAATATATGAATGAAAGTTGGCATTTTGATTAAGGTATATGTTGGTCATTCACTTTGTTGGTATGAAATGAGATGAAATTTGGTATTGTTTCATGTTTGTGATGGTTCCTTGAGGCATATTGGTTAGAGTTAGGAAAATGATATGTTTTGGTACTCTTTTGGTGCATTTTGAATAGGTTCAAAGAATGGTTAAGTGCATACTTATGGTATATGTGTGAGTTTGGTTTTATAACTTGGATTATAAGGTAATTTTTTGGCACACACGGGCTAACACACGATTGTGTGTCACACACAAGCACATGACACGACCATATGCTATTTATGAATTGGGTGGTTATAGGTAAATGATCGCGTGATTTCGTGATAGGTTTTAAATATTTATAATTAATCGTTCTTGAAAGTAACTATTATCGTGATGTAGGCAAGTGTACCTATCGAACAGTAGTATTGTTTTAGCAAGACCGGATTATCGAACCCAAAGGAGCTAAAAGTACTAGTAATGACTGTCTTTTTATTATCTAGCCTAAGAACAAAGAGGTTTTGTTTTAACTAACTAATTATCTAAACTAAGAATTCATAGAGAATAGAATTGGGAAATTTCTTTTGGGAAAATCGATTGAATTAAGACAATACCTAAGGAAAAATCCACCTAGACTGTACTTGTTATTCTGGCTCCGAATCGGACTATTTATTCATTTAACTTGTTCCGCACAGATCCCTAAGTTATGTTATTATCCCTATTCAAGACTAATAACGTCTAATCCCTAGATTGAATAATTAAGACCTTTCTCTAATTAACACCTTAGGGTTACATTAACTCGATCTATGGATCCCCTTAATAGGTTTCACCCTAATCTGGCAAAATCTTGTCACCCTATGTCTAGGCGCGCAATCAACTCCGCTTAATTATGTAAAATGTACTCTTAGACAGGGTCTATTCCTCCTCTGAATAAGAGCTTATCTTGAATCAATATCCTGGGATATCAAAACAAGAATTAAGAACATATAATTAAGAACAAGTTAAATATTTATCATACGATTCAGAAAATAATAACAAGATTCATCTTAGGTTTCATTCCCCTTAGGTATTTAGGGGATTTAGTTCATAACTAAATAATAAAACATCTCAGAATAATAAAGAATACAAAACATAAAGAAAACCCAAAACTCCTGAAGGGGAAATTGAAGAGAGATCTTCAGTCTTGATGATGAATTCGGCTTCTAAGATAGATCAATATGCTTCCTTGGAGTAATTCCTTACTCCCTATTCTGTGTGTCTTCTTTCTTCCTCCTCTAGGGTGTATTTATAGGCTTTGGAATGCCTAAGAGCCCTCAAAATTAGCCTTTTCTGAATTGGACTCAACTTGGGCTCCGTAGGGACACGCCCGTGTGACACGCCCGTGTGCGATTACTTTAGGCCATGCTCAAGCCTGCCAAATTGACACGGTCGTGTGGTCTGACCGTGTGAGGAGGTCCAGGCCATGTTGATTTCGTACTTTGGCCCATTTTCTCTGTTTTTGGCCTGTTTCTCGTTCTTTTCGCTCTCCTATGCTCTCCTAAGTATAAAACATGAAATTAAAGCATTAGGAGCATCGAATTCACCAATTCTAATGGGAAATCATCCATAAAATGTGTTAAACATGGGGTAAAAATATGTATAAATTATGGTTTATCAAATACCTCCACACTTAAGCATTTGCTTGTCCTCAAGCAAAATTCTCAACTCATAATCAAAATAAATTCTTCTCAATTTATAATTTCTATCGATAATATCTCAAAATAATCCATAGGTAATCATACATTGAGAATTCAACTAAAAGAACATAAAAGTTTCAAACATTCCAAGTTCAGTATTTAATCATACAAACACAGGTGTCTTCCCTTATCTAAGTAATACCATTGATTCAAAATATCACAGAGTTTCACATCCTCACTACAGATTCACTCAAATCACTCGAGATGTTTAAGGATAATAAATGAAGCACTCAATAGTCAATAATGAAAAGTCATTACCATAGGCTTGCATGAAAATCAAATCTCCACCACTATAAATTAAGATGAAACATCAATCAAAAGGTCTTTAGAAGGTTGTAACGAGGCTTGGTTAGGGGGTGTGGTCACAAGTTGAAAGAAAGGGTTAGAATCGAGATTGAATTGAAAAATTGCCTAACTAAAAAAAAGTTAATCATCACTTGCGTACAACAGGGCTTCTTCTCAGAATATGGAATTACTAGTGTGTATACATTGTTTTTTTTTAAAAACAAGTTAAATAACATAGGCTAACTATTAAGAACAAGACATAGCTAAGCAATTTCTTCAACTCAAATCTCGACAAAAATAAGGATTAATTTAGGGGATTTCAACAATAATAGGTTAAGGGTTAATATTAAGGGTAATACAAGAAATGGCTTGTTAAGCTCAAGGGGGTTTACTAGGGGTTAATCCTGGAAGTAGGCTTTTCATGGCATGAGTGGGTTAATCCTAAGTGCCTTAATCATTTTGACATATCAAATCAAATGGTGTGGTCTAAACATGCATAATCAAGCAAGTTCTAAAATAACAGTTCGATATTGACGCACTCAAAGCAATAATAAAAGTGAGCATGAAAGAATTAATAGATGCTCAAAAGGCTCAAAAATCTCACAAAAATTATGGCTTTTATGTTTAAAACTTGTGAATTTTAACTCAAAGTAATACGTAACTTTAGGGAAACAACCTAAAATTTTAAATTCTTAAAAATCAACTTATCATGCTTGATTCTCTAAGATCTTGAGGTTTAAACAATCAATGCATAAATGCCTATGTGTTAATTCAAGATATATCAATCATCGTCATAAATCAATCAAAATTTATCCTAAATACGATATGAGACCTTTCCAAGAGAACAAGGAAGTCATTCAGGGATTTTTCTGATAATGAAATAAATATCCCCCCACACTTAAGATGTACATTGCCCTCAATCTACAAAGATAGATATTAGAATATAAAAATAAGATAGGGAGAGGAGTGAAACTTCCTGTATGATGAATTCCTCGAACTGGAGTTTTGGAGAGTAATGGGTGCAAGAGTGGAGGAGGATACTCCGAAGGTGGTAGAGGTTCATTAGTCCATAAGTCCTACGTCAAAAGAATATTATATCTAATGGTAGCTATGGTCGTGGTCGATCAGGACATGGCAGTTGTAGAGAACCTTTCCCGGTGAAGTTTTTAATTCCTATACGATGATGAGCCTAAGAGCTTTATATAACTGTGATAAAATCAGGAACTTTTTAGGGGATATTAGGAAGAATAATTACTCAAAAAGAAATAACCGAAATTGATAATTAAAAATAAAATTCTAAAATCTAATAAAAATAAAAAGTAGTTTTAATAAAAATTAAAAACATAAAATAATAAATAAATATTTTTAAACATCTTCATCGCTGGATGGTTCGCGAGGTGGCACTGGCGATGAAATGTGGAGGTACTGACAAATCTGCTGTACAGTAGCACCAATGTTGTCAAATCGTTGAAAACACTGCTGCTTGAATCGAGTGAGGCGCTTAGAGATGTCAGCATATGAAGCCGCCGCATGAACTGGACGAGAGGGTGGTGGTGGCTGGGATGGTGGGTCCTCGTGCTGCGGAGGGACCTCATCAGGAATGTCCTCGTAGGCCTCCTCCTCGATATATTGGACAACGAATAATGCAGGGTTTTTATAGATTTTGGGGCACACGGCTGGGTAACATGCCAATGTTCCCCAATTTCAGCTCGTGTGATTCCCAAATTTTTAATTTGGGTGCATCTGACATTTAGTACACGCACGTGTTCCTTGGACATGTGGGTGCACACGGTCGTGTCGAATAACTGTGTTTAGCTTCGTTCGCTTCTCCCACGCCCGTGTATGCAAGGTCCACGCCCGTGTTAAGTTAACAGGTTCGACCATGGGTACTAGACACGGGCGTGTCGCACGTCCGTGCTATTTTAACAAGTTCACCCATTATTCTTCCACACAGGCGTGTCGCACGCTCGTGTTGTTTTGGCGGGTTCGACCACGGCCATGTCACACGGTCGTGGCATTTTATTGTAGCCCATGTTGGGGAAATCCTTTTCCCTATTTTCACACGGCCCTAAACACGCCTGTGTGCTTAGCCATGTCTTTGTGGAAAAAAACCTGTATTCAAGATCTCTATTAGTAAGTTAGGTGTTAAATACTAGAATTTAAAGAAATTAATATTGTTAGTGCTCAGGTTGCCTCCCGAGAAGCACTTATTTATAGTCTAAGCTCGACTTACCTCTCCATTGAATGGTCATGGTGGTTCAAGGAGTTTATACTCCTCATTCCTACTATCAATCTCATCAATATAAGGTTTTAAATGGGTGTTGTTTACCTTAAAAGTGCCGAACTTGGGGTGACTTACCTCAACTGTACCGAATGGAAAAATACTAAGTATCGTAAGAGGGATTTCTTCATCCGATCTGGCTGTGACAATGTGAGGATCTGGGCATCCAATAAGACTTTATCGCCAACCTTAAGTTGATTTGGAAAGGTATCGAACTCATACTGGCGTAGTTTTGGTTTATCGTGTGTTCTCGGTTTATGTGTTCGCCATTCATCTAGCTCCTCTGTTTGCAGTCTTCGTTCTTCATGAGTAGGTCCTTTACTATTGCTTGAGAATGACTCATGTGCTTCCTTCAGACTCATTTCCTGCAAAGTAGGTTACACCATATTGTCAGTTTTAGTAGAATAGGTTAAACGATCACTTTCAATTTCTGATGTGTTGCCAGAATTGCGAGCTTGAAGGGTGATAGTTTCGTCTCCCACCCGAAGTGTGTGTTCACCTCTACCAACATCAACGATCATTTTGGCAGTTGCTAAAAAGGGCCTTCCTAGAATTAAAGTAGTGTTGCTATCCTCCTCTATGTCTAGAATAATGAAGTCAATGGGAAATATAAATTTATCGATTTTAACTAGCACATCTTCAATAATACCCCTAGGGAATCTTATAGTTTTATTTTTTCTAATTGAATGCTCGTCCTAGTCTGTTTGGGTTTCCCGAGACTTAGTTGCTTAAACATTTTGTAAGGCATGACGTTGATACTAGCCCCTAAATCAGCTAATGCATTATTAACATCTAAACTACCAATTAAGCTAGGAATCGTAAAACTCCCTAGATCTTTTAGTTTGTTGGGTAGTTTATTCTGGAGAATAGCTAAGCAAACTGCGTTTAGCTCCACATGTAACGCCTCGTCCAACTTTAAAAATTTCATTGCGTTTGGCATCTACGATAGAGCTTCAATAAACGGTAAGATAATATGTAATTTTTTCAGGAGTTTAAAGAATTTACCAAATTGTTCATCTGAGCGGTCTTTCCTTGTCGCGTTGGGTTATGGCACACGAACTTTATATTCGACAGTCACTGGTTCATTTTTATTATAATCTACCTTACCTTTACCTTTACTTACCACCGTTTCTTGCCTCGGTTCTGGCTCAGGCTCAACAAATCTTTCTTCATTTTGAACATTAATCGCATTGAGCTGTTCCCTTGGGTTAGGTTCAATATTACTTGGCAAGCTACCTTGTGGTTGTTCGGAGATTAGTTTAGAAAGCTGGCCTATCTGAGTTTCGAGCCCTTGGATTGACGCTTGTTGGTTTTTAAATGTCGTTTCGATGTTCTGAAAACGGGTTTTTGATACCGAGATAAACTTTGTGAGCATTTCTTCAAGGTTTGGTTTCTTTTCCTGTTGATAGGGTGGTTGTTGGTAGCCCAGGGGTGGTCGTTGATTTCCTTGGCCTCCCCATGAGAAATTTGGGTGGTTCCTCCAACCTGCATTATAAGTGTTACTATATGGACTTTTTTGAGCTTGAGGACTATTACCCATGCAATTTAATTGCTCATTATCCATGTTGTGGCCATAAGGTTGGTATTCCGAATGGCTTGTTCCACCTCCACTCGCTTCGCACTGCATTACTGGGTAAACCTGTGAAGAACTAAGAAAACCATCAATTTTCTTATTCAAAAGTTCTACCTGATTAGAGAGCATGGTGACCGAATCGACATTATAAACATCGGCTATTTTTAGTAGCTTTGTCCTCATGACTTGCCACTGATAGTTATTCAATGCCATCTCCTCTATGAACTCATAAGCATCTTCAGGTGTTTTATTATTGATGGTTCCGCTAGCAGCTGCGTCAACCATTTTTCGAGTCGAAGGATTCAGGCAAATACGGAACGTTTGAACCTGAAGCCAAAGTGGTAACCCATAGTGAGGGCACCTTCTCAAAAGGTTATTGTATCTCTCTCATGCATCGTAGAGTGTTTCTAAATCCATTTGCACAAAAGAAGAGATATCATTACATAATTTAGCCGTTTTAGCCGGCGAAAAATATTTTAGTAAAAATTTTTCGGTCATTTGTTCCCAAGTAGTAATTGACCCTCGTGGTAACGAGTTCAACCACTGTTTAGCTTTGTTCCTCAATGAGAAAGGTAATAACCGAAGACGAATAGCATCGTCAGAAACGCCATTAATTTTAAATGTATCGCATAGTTCCAAAAAGTTTGCTAAGTGAGCGTTGGGATCTTCATCCTGCAAACCATCAAACTTAACAAACTGTTGTATCATTTGAATTGTGTTAGGTTTTAGTTCAAAAGTATTTCCAGCTACCGCAAGTCTAACTATGCTTGATTCAGTTCCTGTTAAAGAAGGCTTAGCATAATCATACATAGTGCGTGGAGCAGGATTTTGATTAGCCGCAACTGCAGGGGGTAGCTGATTGTCTTGGTTTTCAGCCATCTCCTCAATTGGGGGTTAAGTATCGTCCTCTTACTCGTTCTCTGTGTATCTTAGGCTTCGCCTTATTTCTCTTTGGTTTCTGCGAACTGTGCGATCGATTTCTTCATCAAAAAGTAGTAGTCCTGACGGGTTTCTTCTAGTCATAAACTATAAAAAAACCTACCAGAAGAAAGAAAAAGAAAATTAGTAAATTAGAATAAAATTAAAAATAAAATTAGATCACAAGAAAAATAAATGGCTAAAGTAATAAAAATTGAGTGTTCCTAATATTTTAGTTCCCCAGAAATGGCGCCAAAAACTTGATCGTATGATTTCCTGATGGGTTTTAAATATTTATAATTAATCGTTCTTGAAACTAACTATTATCGCGATGTAGGCAAGTGTACCTATCGAACGTAGTATAGTTTTAGCAAGACCGGATTGTCAAACCCAAAGGAACTAAAAGTACTAGTAATGACTGTCTTTTTATTATCGAGCCTAAGAACAAAGAGGTTTTGTTTTAACTAACTAGTTATCTAAACTAAGAATTCACAGATAATAGAATTAGGGAATTTCTTTTGGGAAAATCAATTGAATTAAGACAATACCTAAGGAAAAATCCACCTAGATTGTACTTGTTATTCTGGCTCCGAATCGGACTATTTATTCATTTAACTTGTTTCGTAGAGATCCCTAAGTTATGTTATTATCCCTATTCAAGACTAATAATGTCTAATCCCTAGATTGAATAATTGAGACCTTTCTCTAATTAACACCCTAGGGTTGCATTAACTTGATCTATGGATCCGCTTATTAGGTTTCACCCTAATCTAGCAAAATCTTGTCACCCTATGTGTAAGTGCGCAATCAACTCCGCTTAATTATGACAAATGTACTCTTAGACAGGGTCATTCCTCCTCTGAATAAGAGCTTATCTTGAATCAGTATCCTGGGATATCAAAACAAGAATTAAGAACACATAATTAAGAACAAGTTAAATATTTATCATACAATTCAGAAAATAATAACAAGATTCGTCTTAGGTTTCATTCCCCTTAGGTATTTAGGGGATTTAGTTCATAACTAAATAAGAAAACATCTCAGAATAATAAAGAATACAAAACATAAAGAAAACCCAAAACTCCTGAAGGGGAAATTGAGGAGAGATCTTCAGTCTTGATGATGAATCCGGCTTCTAAGATAGATCAATCAGCTTCCTTGCAGTAATTCCTTACTCCTTTTTCTATGTGTCTTCTTTCTTCCTCCTCTAGGGTAATGCCTAAGAGCCCTTAAAATTACCCTTTTTCGAATTGGACTCAACTTGCGCTCGGCAGGGACACGCCCGTGTGACACGCCCTTGTGCGATTACTTTAGGCCGTGCTCGAGCCTGCCAAATTGACACGGCCGTATGGTCTGTTTGTGTGAGGAGGTCCAAGCTGTGTTGATTTTGTATTTTGGCCTATTTTCTCTGTTTTTGGCCCGTTTCTCATTCCTTTCACTCTCCTATGCTCTTCTAAGTATAAAACATGAATTAAAGCATTAGGAGCATCGAATTCACCAATTCTAATAGGAAATCATCCATAAAATGCGTTAAACATGGGGTAAAAATATGTATAAATTACAGTTTATCAATAAACACAGTTTTAGTTTGTTACATGGGCTGGCCACACACCCATGTGGCACTGTAGATTTGGTCAATGGTTTTTCCACATGGTTTTAGTCTCTTACATGGCCAACCACACAGCTATGTGATTGTAACACCCCTTACCCAAGTTTGATTCCGGAGCAGGATGCAAGGTGTTACCGGACTTAAATACATACAAACATACATTTCCTAGTTATGAAATTTCACTTCAATTTAAAACTTTTCACAATACCTTAATGTCCCTACTATAGGCCTACGAGGCCCTGGACAGACTTTGGAATTGATTCGAGACTAATCTGTACACTCTAGAAAACTTTCTAAAATTTCAAGAAGATAGGGGCACACGCCCTTATGGAAAGGTAACATACTCGTGCGCCTACTTAACATGGCCATGTTGAATGCTCGTGTGGCTCACATGGCCTGAACATATCAGGACACGTCCATGTCCCTGGCCCGTGTGAATTTATTTCTCGATTTGAACCTACAAGGGTTTTCACACGGCTTGGCACACGCCCGTGTCCATGACCCGTGTCCCCCACACGGCCATGACACGACCGTGTCTCAGCCCTGTAAAAAGACCTTGACATTCTATTTCTAATGTTAGCAACCCTTGAAGGGCACACGACCATGGTACACGCCCGTATAATAGGCCGTGTCCTCCACATGATTGAGAAACACGGTCGTGCCTCTGCTCGTATGGTTGCTACTAGGCATTCTTTTTTGCCAATTTTATGTGCAAGGAACACACGGTCTTACCACACGCCCATAGGGCAAGCCATGTGTCACACACAGTTTAGACACACGCCCGTGTGTCTACCCGTGTGGACAAAAACAAGGCTATCTACCAAGCTTTTTTACCATCCTTACTTGCCCTAACCTATACAACATCAAACATAACCAATCCAAGCACAAACACATATAACCAAAACAACCACAACCATGAGAATTTTCATCAAATGCATTAAATAATAATCAATATTAGCCAATGTTAATGGCCTATACAAAATGACTATCACATCCATATGAGCCAACACTTGTGGCTAAACTAATATGACACTAAACAAAAGATCAAGTCCCTATACATGCCACACTCAAAACATTTAAACTAGCTATACCAAAAGCTTCAGGTGATAGTTTGATCGATGTCTCCGACATCCCTTGATCCCCGGTACTAACTTGGCGGCACTATAAGAAGTGATCGATGTCTCCGAAGTCCCTTGATCCCCGGTACTAACTTGCTAGCACTATAAGAAGTGATCGATGTCTCCGAAGTCCCTTGATCCTCGGTACTGACTTGGTGGCACTATAAGAAAATGAAAAAGAGAGGAAGCAAGCATAAAGCTTAGTAAGTTGCATATAAATAAGTAATAATATCTACCATGCATATTATAATTCAACATAACATTCTTGAGTGAACAAAGGTAAATATTACTACATGCTTATATATCACAAGTATAAGCCAAAGATTACAATATCGTCTCAAAATCATTTTCATAGCTAGTACTTACTCATGTCATTCTTACCATTAAGACGACATAACTAGACTTATATCTCATGAGTTTCGAATAAGAACCTGTACCACTCACAACATGATTACATCATTTCATATCATTATGATAAGCTTTAAAATAACCCATGAAACCATTGGGAATACTAAATGATGCCCAATAAGCCTCATACAAGAGGGCAAATTGCCGATGCCATGTCCCAGACATGGTCTTACACTGGCTCACATGTCGAGGCCAATACCATGTCCCAGACATGGTCTTACACTAGCTCTCGTCTCAATGCTGATGCCATGTCCTAGATATGGTCTTACACTGGCTCTCATAATGTGACTAACGCCGTGTCCCAGACATGGTCTTACACTAGTACACAAATCGACACTGATGCCATGTTCCAGACATGGTCTTACACTGGCTCTCACAACATTGCTGATGCCATGTTCTAAACATGGTCTTACACTGGCTCTCATATTGTGGCTGACGCCATGTCCTAGACATGGTCTTATACTAGCACACACATCACCCAAATGTCATGGCATGGACATCCAATCTATTCCTTTGTTCAACCAGGAATTTACCACATTAATTTCATAATGCATTATTCATAAGCACATTCAACCATATTATGCAAAATCAATCATTCAACACATAATAGCGATCAAGTTGCCTTACTTATGTAGAACTTACCTTGGTATACAAAAAGTGGACGACTAGTTGGATTTAGCTACTAGCTTAGCCTTCCCCCGGTCTAGGTCCAGATTTCGTATTTCTTGATCTAAAATAATAAAAATTCAGTATTTAATCATCATATTAATCAATCCATTTCATAATTCATATTTTGGCAAAATGACCATTTTGCCCCTAAACTTTCACAAAATTTTGATTTTACCCCTAAGCTCATAAATAAATTTTCATCAAATTTCCACATTAACCAAGCCTATCCAAAACTTCTTTAAGCCTATAGTATCTCACAATTTTAAAAATTTCACACATTTACCACATAATTTATAACTTATGCAAAATAGTCCTTAGTTAGGGTTTTCATGAATACAAAAGTTGTTTATATAACAACCATGATTCATTTTCTCCCATAAAATTTCAACAAACAACATGAGTACTCTCATGACCCTAGACTTTCAATCATTTTGCAAAATAGTCCCCTCTTTAGCTAGCTTATGCTACAAGGGTCTCAAAAATACAAAAATCATCAAGAGAGACCATCAAAATCACTTACTTGTAAGAGTAAAGAGTGGCTGAAATTTTCATTGGTGAAGAGAAGGGATGAAAAAGATGAAGTCTTTTTTCTATTTTAATCTTATATCTAGTTAAAATAGGTCACCAACTACACCTAATTTTGACTTTTCTATTTCCTTTATCTCTATGGCCGGGCCACCCCTTATAAAATGGGTCTATTTCCCCTTTACAGACCCCTAATTTTGGTTCTCTACCTAGTTGACATCTTTATCTAATGAAATAAAAATTTTGTCCCTTATACGATTTAATCATTTTTCGCAATTAAGCATGCAATCTCTAAAATTATTTCATTCATGCACTCATATAAACATGCTATAACACATAAAATAATATTAAAAAATAATATCTCTGACCTCGGGTTAGCTGTTCTTAAACCACTGTTCCAGCTAGGCCCGAAATCGGGCTGTTACAATTTTCCCCCTTAGGGATATTCGTCCATGAAAATCTTACCAGTGAAAAGGTTAGGGTATTGATCTCTCATAGTCTCCTCGAGTTCCCATGTGCCCTCTTCAACCCTATGTCAATGCCACAGTACTTTCACGAGTGCTATACTTTTATTTCTCTATTGTTTGACCTCTCAGGCTAAGATCTTAACCTGCTCTTCACCATAAGTCATGTCTGGTCGAATCTCAACCTCTGTTGGTGAAAGTACGTATGAAGGGTTAGAACAATAACGGCGCAACATCAACACATGGAAAACATTGTCGATCTTCTCTAACTCGGATGGCAAGGCTAGTCGATAAGCTACCGGTCCAATTCTCTCTGTTACCTCATAAGGTCCAATAAAACGTGGACTTAATCTCCATTTCTTATCGAATCTAAGGACATTCTTCCACAGGGATACTTTTAAAAATACCTTATCACCGACATGAAACTCACTTTCTTTTCGTTTCAAATCCGCACAGGATTTCTGTCTATCCGAAGTGGCTCTCAAACAATCACGAATTACCTTAACTTTCTCTTCGGTCTCTTTGACTAAGCAACCCCGTGAATCTGATTTTCTCTGAGATCGGTCCAAAACAAAAGCCTTCGGCACTTACGCCTATATAATGCCTCATAAGGCGCCATTTTTAAGCTTGACTGATAGCTATTGTTGTAGGCAAACTCTACCAGTGATAAATAATTTTTCCAACTGCCTTGAAATTCAATGACACAACACCGCAACATGTCTTCAAGAATCAGAATTACTCTTTCTGACTGACAATCAGTTTGGGGATGGAAAGCTGTACTAAAATTCAATTTTGTCCCTAAAGCTCCTTGTAACTTTTTCCAAAACCTCGAAGTAGACCTCGGATCTCTATCTGAAATAATTGACAAGGGCACTCCATGAAGTCTCACAATTTCAGAAACATACAACTCGACTAGCTTTCCAAGTGAGTAGTCGGTACGTATCGCAACAAAGTGAGCTGATTCGGTTAATTGATCAATTATGACCCAAACAACATCTTTTTTTCTGGGTGACAATGGCAATACAAAATTCATGGTAATTTGATCCCATTTCCACTTGAGAACCATCACAAGCTGAGTAAACCCGAAGGTACTTGGTGCTTGGCTTTCACTTGTTGACAAATTAAACATTTCGACACTGATAAACCATAATTTAAACATATTTTTATCCCATTCTTAGCCCATTTATGAATGGTTTCTCCTTCGATTTGGTGAATTCGATGCTCCTAATCCTTTAATTTCATATTTTATACTTAAGAGAGCATAGGTGGGTAAAAAGAATGAGAAACAGGCCAAAAATGGAGAAAATGGACCCACGTGGGAAGTTAACATGGCCTGGACTTCCTCACACGGGCATGTCACACGGTCGTGTCCATTTGGTAGGATTGAAGTATGACTTACACGGGTAGACTACATGCCCGTGCCTATTCAACAGCCTTGACCACGGGCTAGAGTAATCGCACACGGGCGTGTCCCTGCCGAGCCCAAGTATAGTCCAAAAGCCTATTTCAACACCTGATGAGGCACTTAAAAGGGGGACACAGAGTAGGAAGCAAGGAATTACTCAAGGAAAGCTGATTGATCCATCTCAGAAGCCGGATTCATCATCAAAACTAAATATCTCCCTTCAAGTTCCTTCAGGAATTTTGGGTTTTCTTATGTTTTGTTATCTTTATGCTTTTGAGATGTTTTCTTTCATAAGTATGAACTAAACCCCCTAAATACCTAAGGGGAATGAAACCTAAGACGGATCTTGTTATTATTATCTGAATTGTATGATAAATATTTCACTTGTTCTTAATTATGTGTTCTTAATTCTTGTTTTGATATTTCGGGATATTGATTCAAGTTAAGCTCTTATTTAGAGGAGGAATAAACCCTGTCTAAGAGTAAATTTGTTATATTTAAGCAGAGTTGATTGCACGCCTAGAGATAGGGTGATAAGATTTTGCCGGATTAGGGTGAAACCTAACAAGGGAATCCGTAGATCGAGTTAATGCAATTTTATGGTGTTAATTAGAAAGACATTTCAATTATTCAACCTAGGGTTAGACATTATTAGTCTCGAGAGAGATAATAATATAACTTAGGGATTTCTATGGATCAAGTCAAATGAATAAATCATCTGATTCAAAGTCAAATAACAAGTGAAGTCTAGGTGGATTTTTCCTTAGGTATTGTCTTAATCAATCGAATTTTCCCAAAAGTATTTTCCCAAATTTTCTTTCTATGCATTCTTAGTTTAGTAATTAGTTTAGATAACCGAACCTCTTAATTTTTAGGCTAGATAATAAAAAAGAAGTAAATACTAGTACTTGTGGTTCCTTTGGGTTCGACAATCTGGTCTTGCTGAACTGTACTACTGTTCGATAGGTACACTTACCTTAATCATGATAATAAGTTAGTCTCAAGAATGATTCATTCATAAATCTTTAAAACCTGCCACGAATATCACGTATCAGACACAAACTATGAGATGTCCCTTTTCATACCCGGCCACCAATACAATCTCTTTAAGTCATTATACAACTTGGTACTACCCGGATGGATTCATATGCAACTACTATGTGCCACGTGAAGAATTTTCCCGATAAGCTCATCATCTCTAGGTACACAGACTCTATCTCAAAACATCAAGTAACAGTCGGTACTAATCCAAAAATCTGATTCGTTAACTGTCTCACACTAAGTCATCTTGGCTTGCAAATCATTATCACTTTTCTGAGCTTTACAAATCTCCTGAAGAAACATAGGTCTAGCCCTCAACTCTGCTAGAATCGAACCATCCTCGATTACAGACAACTGAGTATTCATAGCTCTCAAGGAAAATAATGACTTTCTACTTAGCGTATCTGTAACCATGTTCGCCTTTCTCGGGTGATAGTCAATTACTTACTCATAATCTTTAATCAACTCTAGCAACCTTCGTTGCCGTAGATTTAAATCCTTTTGATTCGTCAAGTATTTTAGGCTTTTATGGCCGGGGAATACTCAGCATCTCTCACCATACAAGTGGTGTCTCCAAATCTTCAATGCGAACACAATGGCTGCCAACTCTAAGTCGTGCGTAAGATAATTTTTCTCATACGGCTTCAGTTGTCTCGAGGCATATGCTATTACCTTGCCTTCTTGCATAAGCATGCATCCTAATCCATTCAAGGATACATCAATATACACTACGAATTATTTTCCCAATTTTGGTTGCACTAAAATTAGGGCTTTAGTCAACAACGCCTTAAGTTTCTCACAACTCTGTCGGCATTCTTCCATCCAATCGAATTTGACATATTTCTGTAACAACCTCGTCATCAAAGTAGCAATCATAAAGAATCTTTTAACGAATCGTCTGTAGTAACCTGCTAAGCCTAGAAAGCTCCTAATCTCCGATACATTTCTCGGTGGTTTCCACTCAACAATAGTCGAGATCTTACTTGGGTTAACTCTAATTCCATCACCCGACACGATGTGTCCTAAAAATCCGACCTTTCGGAGCCAAAACTCACTTTTACTAAACTTGGCATACAACTGCTTATCTTTTAAAGTCTGTAAAACAGTACTCAAATGTTCCGCATGATCACTCCCATCACGAGAATAAACTAATATATCATCAATAAAAACCACAACAAATTTATCCAAGTATGGCTGGAAGATACGGTTCATTAAATCCATAAACACTTCAGGGGCATTTGCTAAGCCAAAAGGCATGACAAGGAACTCATACTGACCATACCTCGTTTGAAATTACGTTTTTGGCACATCTTGCTCCTTTACTCTTAGCAGGCAATAATCGAATCTCAAGTCTATCTTAGAAAACATCGTGTCTCTCTTTAATTGATCAAACAAATCGTCGATCATTGGCAAGGGATACTTGTTCTTCACCTTCACCTTGTTGAGTTATCTGTAGTCTATACATAACCTTATTGACCTGTCTTTCTTTTTCATAAAAAGTACCGGAGCACTCCACGGAGAATAGTTTGATCTCGCAAAACCCTTATCTGTTAATTCTTGTAGCTGAGCCTTCAACTCTTTTAACTCCAACGGTGCCATCCTATACGGGGCAATGGATACAGGCGCAGTGTCAGGGACTAACTCAATACCAAACTCGACTTCCTTAATTGGAGGCAATCCGATAAAATCTTTCGGAAACACATCTGAAAATTCACATACCACTGGCACTAACTTAATCTTCACTTCCATCACTTGGGTATTCAACACAAATGCGAGATAAGACTCATACTTTTTCTCATATATTTCTCAGTAGTCATAGAAGAAATCACTATAGGTAAGCTATTCGGTTAGCCTGATTCAACCTGAAGAATATCTCCATTTTCACATTTCAGTTCAATGAATTTCTTCCCACAATTTACTATGACATCATGGGTAGACAACCAATCCATACCAATGATAACGTCAAATTCATCAAACGGTAATAACATGAGGTTAGCAGGAAAACAATGATCTCTAATTGTCAAGGGACAATTTCTACATACTTGGTCAACTAATACACGCTTTCCTAACGGGATCGACACTTTTACCACAAATTATGTAGACTCGACAGGCATATTCATGCTAGACACCAGTTTCACACAAGCAAATGAATGGGTAGACCCCGGATCTATCAAAGCAACAATAGAAATATCATGAAGAGAGAAAGTACCTGTAATCAGATCTAGTGACGATGCCTCTTCGCGGGCGCTAATGGTATAAGTCCTTGTAGGCGCTCGACCCTCGAACCTCATAGCGGAACCTCTAGGCGCACCTCTATTACTAGTCCCTTTTCCCGGGTTCTTCTGTGGTCTACCTCTCGAAGGAGAATTACTCGCTCTTACTTCTTGCTTTTCGTCTTTCTTACCCATTTCAAGACAGTTCCGGATGAAATGGTCTAACGACCTATATTTGAAGCAGCCTCTTTCATTCCCTCGCCATTCACCAAAATGGCGTCTACTGCACTGTGAACATTCTGGTCTGTTTGGTCGAGCACTACCGACACTCTCTATAGAAGTGGTTTGAGTTTTAGACGCCATGTACTGCTTATTCTTATTTCTTCTCGAAAATCCCACTAAAGTATTTGATTGAGTAGTGAACTCTCTCGATCTCTTAGATGAGGACTGATATGATTTCCCCATTTGTCTTTTCCTTGAGTCACGAGACTCACGAGACCCAATATCAACTTTTCTCTTTTCTTTGGTCAACTCTTCTGCCTTGCAAGCTCTTTCAACCAACATCAAAAACTTCCTTAACTCTAAGATGCCAACTAATAATCAAATGTCTTCATTCAATCCATCCTCAAATCTCTTGCACATGATGGCTTCGGTAGATACGCACTCCCTAGTGTATTTGCTGAGCCTTACAAATTCATGCTCATACTCTGTTACTGACATTTGGCCTTGTGTCAATTTTAGAAATTCCTTCCTCTTCTGATCTATAAACATCTAACTAATATACTTCTTCTAGAATTCCTCCTAGAAAAATTCCCAGGTAATCCTTTCTCTTGGTACAACTGACACAAGCAGGAGTGACACAACACACTTCATGCACTCATCAGGTGTGCAAGACAACTCATCGAATACTCTAATGGTATTTTCTAGCAAAAACTCTGCCCTTCATCATCTATATTCGCTCAAAATTCATCGGCCTCTTACTTCCTAATTCTGTCAACCGGAGGTTTCTCCCTTCTTAACATTTCCACTGCTTGGGGCGCTATGGGGTTAGGTTCAAGGATTGGAGGCGGTGGGGAAGGTGGAGTGTTCGGATTTGCACGAATAAACTCCGAATACTAGGCATCCATCATATGAAAGTAGGCTTCTCTAACCCCTCCGCTCTGACTCATTGTCAAGGGCCTACTCTCTACTAGCGCAGTCCCTTCAGTGAGAGCCGGCGCATTACTCTTTTCATCTTCCGTCATTACTCCGTTGGGATCCATTTACTATATGAAAACACAATTTAAATTCATCAAGAGTCATCACACTATCACAATGTATTTATGGCATGTATAGCCAGACTCGTACTCATGCTAGGTTAGTCTGAGAATTGACTAAACCATAGCTCTGATACCACTAAATGTAACACCCCTTACCCGAGTTCGATACTGGAACAGGATGCGAGGTGTTACCTGACTTAAACACATACAAACATACATTTCCTAGTTATGAAATTTCGCTCCAATTTAAAACTTTTCACAATACCTTAATGTCCCTACTATGGGACTACGAGGCCCCGAACACGCTTTGGAATTGATTCGGGACTAATCTATGCACTCTAGAAAACTTTCTAAAATTTCAAGCAGATAGGGGCACACGCTCGTGTGGAAAGGCAACATGCCCGTGTGCCTTCTTAACATGGCCATGTTGAAGGCCCGTGTGGCTCACACGGCCTAAACATATCGGGAGACGCCCATGCCCCTGGCCTGTACGAATTTATTACTCAATTCGAACCTATAGGGGTTTTCACACGGCTTACCACACGCCCGTATCCATAACTCGTGTCCCTCACACAGCCATCACACGGCCGTGTCTTAGCCCGTGTACAAAGACCTTGACATTCTATTTTTGATGTTAACAACCCTTTAAGGGCACACAGCCACGGTACACGCCCGTGTACTAGGCCGTGTCCTCTACACGGTTGAGACACACAGTCGTGTCTCTGCCCGCGTGGTTGCTACTGGGCATTCTTTTTTTCCAATTTTAGGTGCAAGAAACACACAGTCTTACCACACGTCCATGGGGCAAGCCATGTGTCACACACGGTTTAGACACATGCCTGTGTGGACAAAAATGAGGCTATCTACCAAGCATTTTTGCCACCCTTACTTGCACCAACCTATACAACATCAAACATAACCAATCCAAGCACAAACACATATAACCAAAATAACCACAACCATGAGAATTTTCATCAAATGCATTAAAATAATCAATATTAGCCAACGTTAATGGCCTATACAAAATGAATATCACATCTATATGAGCCAACACTTGTGGCTAAACTAATATGATACTAAATAAAAGATCAAGTCCCTATACATGCCACACTCAAAACATTTAAACTAGCTATAACAAAAGCTTCAGGTGATAGTGTGATCAATGTCTCCTACGTCCCTTAATCCCTAGGCGGCACTATAAGAAAATGTAAAAGAGAGGGAATAAGCATAAAGCTTAGTAAGTTGCATATAAATAAGTAACAACATCTACCATGCATATTATAATTCAACATAACATTCTTGAGTGAACAAAGGTAAATATTACTACATGCTTATATATCACAAGTATAAGCCAAATATTACAATATCGTCCCAAAATCATTTTCATAGCTAGTACTTACTCATGTCATTCTTACCATCAAGGCAACATAACTAGACTAATATCTCATGAGTTTCAAATAAGAACCTATACCACTCACAACATGATTACATCATTCCATATTATTATCGTAAGCTTTAAAATAACCCGTAAAACCATTTGAAATACTAAAGGATGTCTGATAAGCCTCATACAAGAGGGCAAATTGCCGATGCCATGTCCCAAACATGGTCTTACACTAGCTCACATGTCGAGGCCGATGCCATGTCCCAGACATAGTCTTACACTAACTCTCGTCTGAATGCCGATGCCATGTCCCAAACATGGTCTTACACTAGCGCACATATCGATGCCGATGCCATGTCCCAGACATGGTCTTACACTGGCTCTCACAACATTGTCGATGCAATGTTCCAAACATGGTCTTACACTGGCTCTCATATTGTGGCCGACGCCATGTCCCAGATATGGTCTTACACGAGTGCACACATTACCCAAATGTCATGGCATGGACATCAAATTTATTCCTAAGTTCAACCAGAAATTTACCACATTAATTTCATCATGCATTATTCATAAGCATATTCAACCATATTATACAAAATCAATCATTCAACACATAATAGAAATAAAGTTTCCTTAGTTACGTACAACTTACCTCGGTATACAAAAAGTGGACGACTAGTTGGATTCAGTCTACTAGCTTAGCTTTCCCCCGGTCTAGGTCCGAATTTCGTATTTCTTGATCTAAAACGATAAAAATTCACTATTTAATCATCATATTAATCAATCCATTTCATAATTCATATTTTGACAAAATGACCATTTTGCACCTAAAGTTTCACAAAATTTTGATTTTACCCCTAGGCTCGTAAATCGATTTTCATTGAATTTTCACATTAACCAAGCTTATCCAAAGCTACTTTAAGCCTATAGCATCTCACAATTTCAAAAATTTCACACATTTACCACATAATTTATAACTTATGCAAAATGATCCTTAATTAGGGTTTTCATGAAAACTACTTCACAAAAGTTGTTTATTTAACAACCATGATTCATTTTCTCCCATAAAATTTCAGGAAAAAAATGAGTACTCTCATGTAAAAACCCTATAATTTCAACCATTTTGCAAAATAGTCCCCTCTTTAGCTAGCTTATGCTACAAGGGTCCCAAAAATACAAAAATCATCAAGAGAGACCATCAAAATCACTTTGTAAAAGTAAAGAGTGGCTAAAATTTTGAAGCTCCAAAACCCCTAAAATAGCTGAAATTTTCACTGGTGAAGAGATGAAGTCTTTTGTTTTATTTTAATCTTATATCTAGTCAAAATAGGTCACCAACTTCACCTAGTTTTGACTTTTCTATTTCCTTTATCTCTACGGCTAGCCACCCCTTATAAAATGGGTCTATTTACCCTTTAAAGACCCCTAATTTTGGTTCTCTACCTATTTGACATCTTTATCTAATGAAATAAAACTTTTGTCCCTTATGCGATTTAGTCCTTTTTCGCAATTAAGCATGCAATCGCTAAAATTATTCACCAAAATTTTCATGCGCTCATATAAACATGCCATAACACATAAAATAATATTAAAAAATAATATCTCTGACCTCGGTTTAACTGTTCTGAAACCACTGTTCTGACTAGGCCCAAAATCGGGCTGTTACAATGATTGTTTGTAAGATTTTGCATTTAGGTCCACATGGCCATAGTGAGTTACACCGCTTGGATACACAGCTATGTGGCTCTACCTTACACGGTTGTAGTTTTCAACACAGCCTAGGCAGACAGTAGTGTGACCATTTTTTGTGATTTTCCCTAGTTGTCTAGAGTGTACAATTTAGTCTTTATTTTTACTCGAGTCAACGCAAGAGCTTCGTAAGATCGATTAAGACTTGAAATTTTTTGTAAATCATGCTAAATACGAATTATGAATTATTTTTCTAATTTATTGAATGTTAAAGTTAGAAATGTACTTGATTTGTTCTGTTGACTGTTGTAGCTTTCTGTAGCTCGAGTCCGACAACCAGACCGATTAAGGGATGTTACATTTAATGCCTAAATGCAATGACCATTAAAGCCTATGGTATCGATGCAATATAGAGTGTATCGATACTTTGGAAAATTTTCTTTGATTTTCCAAAACATCAAACCTTAAAAATGTATCGATATCAGGCAAGGGTATCGATAATATTTGACAGATATCGATACTCTTGATTTTTTTTTCAATTTTTCCAAAACATTAAAGCTCAAATTGGTATTGATACCACCAGTTCATGGGTATCGCTACTTTTAAAAAGGTAATAATACTTTTGATTTTTTTCTCTATTTTCCTTAACTTCGAAGCTTATTTTGGTATCAATACCAATCATGGGTATCGATACTTGGTTTGAGGTATTGATACCTTATTGAGGGTATTGATACATTGATCCTTAGGAGCAATTTTGACTCATTAAAAATGTTTAAAAAAATTTGTAACCATTTTGAACTTGTTCAAAATATTTTCCAAGTGTTTGAAGTGTAGATTTAAAAGTTTATCTCTTAGAAATATTTTGAAATAAATTGTCACTTAAAATTTATTAATCAAAAACATTATCTTTGTTATATCAAAACCTTTATCAAATAAAGCTTATTTCCATTGCTTAATTATTTTGATTTGCATATAGTTAGAATTATAAATGCCTTTGGTTCTCATTTTTTTATCTAGATTGCATCTATATAGTTTATATTGATGGAATAACATAATTGAGTATGTATTTGTATGCATCACCTTTCGATTTGTTTGTTCTTTAATTTAGTGAATTTGTAACACCCCGAACCCGAAACCGACACCGGAGTCGAACACGAGGTGTTAACTGACTTTAACCCCTTATAAAATTTATTTTCCAGACACTGCCCAATCTGTGTACTAGTCGTTTTAAAAATCATATCTTGAGTTTCGTAACTCAAAAATCAGTTTCGTAATTTTTCCCAGAAACTAGACTCATGTGCCCATCTATGTATTTTTTTCTAGAATTTTTGGTCGGGCCAATTAGTACAGTTTATTAGTCAAATTCTCCCATGTTGCAGGGGTCGACTACACTGACCTTTGCCCATTACGACTTGGATATCTCCCTTCACGGGGCTTCAATACTGATGCCGTTTGTTTCTATGAAAACTAGACTCAGAGAGGAATCTGTAAATATATGGTACGACCCCTAATTATCTCTTGTTAATTTATAATGAATTTCCAAAGTCGGAGCAGGGAATCCAGAAACCGTTCTGCCCTGTCCCACAAAAATCTGATTATCTCTTAATATACTGCCCATATGATCTTTTCGTTACTTCCTCATGAAAACAGACTCATCGAGCTTCGATTACATAATTTATTCATCAATTAATTCCACTCCTACTATTTTTAGTGATTTTTCAATCTCAAGACACTGCTGCTGCCAGCATCTGTTACGAAAGTAACTAGGTCCATTTCATGCCTATCCTTGATCCAACTCAATCGAACATTCGTGCCATTTTCGCATGGCTTAAAGTTTACATGCCAAAGTTCAAACACAATGTAATAGCTTATACATGCCAAAATGTTCTTCTAAGCCAACTAAGAAGAAAGTACCAAAACTTGCTATCCGGTGTGATGACTTCGATGACGGCCTGACCCCGCAAAAATAGATGAGTCCAAGCAACCTATAATGGGTGACAAGGAAACACCGAGTGAGTTTATAACTCAGTAAGTCATAAGCAATGCACTACCATCCATCAATAACATTATCACAAGAGGAAACAAAATGGAACGAGACAATTTACTCCATCCATACCGAACCATACCATAGTTCCTCCAACCTATCGATTCAGTTTCATATCAATTCATGCATTCACATTCCATATACTCATCAATAGAACATTGAAGCATTTTCATAAATCAATTTATTTTCGTTACAATCAAACGACTAAACGGCCTTTCACCCATCCTACGATAAATTTTATGTACGTGACTTCAAGTATATTTGTCACATAGGTTCAAACTTACCGAGCTCAACACCAAGTATAAGCATAGCACCTATTAGCCATGTACTCAAGACACTTACCCGATCCGCTGTCCGCGATCGACTCAATAGTGTCGCACACATAGTGTCCATAATGATTCACGAATGTATATTGAGTCCGCACACTCAGTGCTATATAATCAACTCGCACACTTAGTGCTACGTAATCAAATCGCACACTTAGTGCTACATAGTCAAACTCGCACACTTAGTGCCGCATGGTCAATTCGCACACTTAGTGCATCATATTCATTTCGCACACTTAGTGCAACATAGTCAAATCGCACACTTAGTGCTGTACAATTTAATCCCGCGCACTTAGCGCCAATCTCATGGTCATAAATG
Source organism: Gossypium hirsutum (assembly GCF_007990345.1). Lineage (NCBI taxonomy): Eukaryota > Viridiplantae > Streptophyta > Magnoliopsida > Malvales > Malvaceae > Gossypium > Gossypium hirsutum. The sequence continues at coordinate 91,846,443 of NC_053433.1, read as the reverse complement.
GTTATACCCGCACGTTTAGTGCCGAGATCAACAACTCAGTACATCTTACCTCTTTTCTTTTCATTCAACAATTTCATCATCACATACGTACATGCATATATATATATATGTATATTTATTCATTCCATTCAGCATCAATACATAAACATTATGACCATTTGAAATAATACCAACTACATGCTTAATGACTTACCTTGTGTTGGGTAAGACGGTTCCAACTCGGCTACTCAGTGATCTTTTCTTTGCCTTTGCTTGATTCTCCTCCTTTAGCTCCTTGAGCTTAATCAATAATTCACTAGTTTAACCATCTTGTTAAACATTCATAATTCAATTACACATGCTTATGTATGTTTGTATATTCGGCAACCATCCTCACTAATTACTCATGTTGATGGCCGAATGGATGTATGTGTGTACAATGTCAACTATAACATCATGTAATTCCACATATGACTACATTTCTTAAGTTCCACATCTTAATGCCCATTATACATAATCAAATTTAACATCCTATATATATTTACTCATGTGGCCGAATATACATACTCCCATATAATATCAAGTACTCACTTTAAGTATATTGCCGAATATACTTAATCATACACACACCTAACCAAAATAATTTCTAAAATCTTTATATCATTTATAATACATCTAATTATCCTTTTTCACATTATCAACTCAAATCACATACATTATTTACTATAACATCTTTACATTCGGCATTGGTGTCAACCATAGTAGCCGATTCTTCCTACTTTGTACCCATGCATCTATTAATCCTTAGTTGGTTCAAACACTTCACACACTAGGATTCATCAAATTTTTAACAAGAAATAAAATCTCTAATCCTCAAACTACCATGGCCGAACCTTCATGGAGTTGCTAAGACTCCTCATTTCTACTTCTCACACACTCTCACATCCTAACCCTTTTATTAAACACCCAAAGTCAACCATCTCCTTACCTCATCACCAAAGACATCAAAATACCAACCAAGAACGTAACATTCATGGCCGAATGTCATCTCCATCATTTAACAAAGTTTGAACCATGGCTAGGTAGATTTTGAACTTACAACTTAAAATATACATGAATCTCAAAGAATAACATTAAACATACCTCAATCTAGTTACATGCATGGCCAAACTTCCTCCTAATCCTCTTCCTTAGGATTTTGGTCAAAAGAGGTTGAAAAAGGATGAACAAAACCTTTCTTTTTCCTTCCTTTAGCTCACGGCAATGGGGTGTATGCATGAGACCATTATTATTTTTTTTCTTTTTTTTCATCACCCTTCCTTTCATTATTTAATTATCATGCTTATTATTTTATTTTCCTTACCATACATCACTAACACAACATGTTGGTGACATGCTTCCACCCATAGCATGGCCGGCCACTACATATTAGGGAGGGGGAATTTGACATGCAAGTCCCCTTTTTCTTCCACATGCACTAATAGGTCCTCATGCATTGACCTATCACATTTTAAAATTTTCTCATATAAGTCCTATTGACTAAATTCACATGCAATCGACTAAATCGAAGCTTGAAATTTTCACACATTCATGATTACATATTATAGACAATAAACATCACATTCAAACCTTTCGGTGACTCGGTTTAGCAGTCCCGAAACCACTTCCCGACTAGGGTCAATTTTGGGCTGTCACAACTCTCCCTCACTTAAGAAATTTTCGTCCTCGAAAATCTTACCGGTAAATAGGTTTGGATATCGTTCTTTCATCGAGCTCTCGGGTTCCCAGGTTGCTTCCTCGATCCCGTGTTTGAGCCATAACACCTTAACCAACGGAACCCTTTTATTTCGCAACTCTTTCACTTCACGAGCTAGGATACGAATCGGTTCTTCTTCATAGCTCAAGTCAGATTGAATTTCAACTTCTGAGGGATTAATCACATGTGACGGATCGGATCTATAACGTCGAAGCATTGAAACATGGAAGACATCGTGCATCCTTTCAAGTTCAGGGGGCAAAATCAATCTATATGCAACCGGCCCCACTCGTTCGGAAATTTCGTACGGCCCAATGAATCTCGGGCTCAACTTGCCTTTACGGCCAAATCTGAGTACCTTCTTCCAAGGTGACACTTTAAGAAACACTTTATCTCCCACCTGATATTCAATGTCCTTTCGTTTTAAATCCGCATACGATTTTTGACGATCTGTGGCTACCTTCAGACTTTCGCGGATTACCTTTACTTTTTGTTCGGCATCTTTAATCAAATCAACTCCGAAAATTTTACTTTCACCAAGCTCGGTCCAAAACAATGGCATACGGCATTTACGACTGTACAAAGCCTCATAAGGTGCCATCTTAATACTTGATTGAAAACTATTGTTGTAAGCGAATTCAATCAAAGGTAAATACCGTTCCCATGAACTACTGAACTCGAGGATGCAACATCTCAACATATCCTCAAGTATCTGAATTATCCGCTCGGATTGACCATCGGTTTGGGGGTGAAAAGCGGTGCTAAAATGCAGCTTGGTACCCAAAGCTTCTTGCAATTTCTTCCAAAATCGTGAGGTGAATCTCGGATCTCTATCCGACACGATAGAAATAGGTACTCCATGTAATCTCACAATCTGAGAGACATACAATTCGGCTAGTTTATCCAATGAAAGATCCGTACGCAAGGGGATAAAGTGAGCCGACTTAGTCAGCCTATCAACAACAACCCAAATCGCATCCTTCTTACTTGCGGACAATGGCAGTCCGGACACAAAGTCCATTGTGACTCGGTCCCATTTCCACTCGGGTATCATGATCGGCTGAAGTAACCCTGAAGGCACTTGATGTTCCGCTTTCACTTGTTGACATGTTAAACATCTCGAAACAAAGTCGGAGATGTCTCGTTTCATACCATGCCACCAAAACCGACGTTTCAAGTCGTTGTACATTTTCGTGCTCCCCGGGTGAATTGACATTCGGCTACAATGGGCTTCGTTCAGAATCATCGAAATGAGTTCTGAATTCCTTGGAACACACAAACGACTTCTAAACCTCAAACAACCATCATCATCAATCTGAAACTCCGATTCCTTGTTCGGAACACACTCAGCTCGTTTTGCAACCAATTCATCATCGACTTTCTGAGCTTCACGAATTTGATGAGTCAATAATGGTTTGGCTTTTAATTCAGCTACTAACACATTGTCAGGTAGAACAGACAAGTGTACATTCATCGCTCGCAAAGCAAACAGTGATTTCCGGCTTAAGGCGTCAGCAACCACATTAGCCTTTCCCAGGTGGTAATCAATGACAAGCTCGTAATCTTTCAACAACTCAAGCCAACGTCTTTGTCGCAGATTCAAGTCTCGTTGAGTCACCAAATATTTGAGACTTTTGTGATCCGAAATCACATGGCACTTCTCACCAAACAATAATGTCGCCATATTTTCAATGCAAACACAATGGCGGCTAGTTCGAGATCATAGGTCGGATAATTTCTCTCGTGTGGCTTCAATTGTCTCGACGCATAGGCCACAACTCGACCTTCTTGCATCAATACGTAACCCAACCCAAGTAGGGATGCGTCACTATAAATGACAAACTCTTTACCCGATTCGGGTTGCACCAAAATTGGAGCTTCAGTCAAATGAGTTTTCAGTTGATCGAAGCTTTTCTGACATTTCTCCGTCCATTCGAACTTAACATCCTTTTGAAGTAGCTTCGTCATTGGTGTGGCTATCATCGAGAAACCTTTGACAAATCGTCGGTAATAACCGGCGAGCCCTAGAAAGCTCCGGACTTCGGTAACATTTCTCGGAGACTTCCAGTTAAGTATGGCTGAAATTTTGCTCGGGTCAACTCGAATACCCGATGCGGATACCACATGACCAAGAAGCTAACCTCTCTTAACCAGAACTCACACTTACTGAACTTAGCATATAACTGCTTATCCCGCAAATTTGCAACACTAGCCTCAGATGCTCAGCATGTTCGGTCTCATCTCTTGAATAGACCAAGATGTCATCAATAAACACAACTACGAACCGATCCAAATACGGCCTGAAGATCCGATTCATCAAATCCATAAACACCGCAGGGGCATTAGTGAGCCCAAACGGCATCACTAAGAACTCGTAGTGACCGTACCTCGTTCTGAAAGCAGTTTTGGGTACGTCCGAATCTCGAATCCGCAACTGATAATAACCCAATCTCAAATCTATCTTTGAAAACACCGATGCTCCCTTTAATTGATCGAACAGATCATCAATACGCGGTAACGGATACTTATTCTTTATCGTCACTTTATTCAGTTGACGATAGTCAATGCACAACCTCATGGTTCCGTCCTTCTTTTTCACGAACAATACTGGTGCACCCCAAGGTGAGAAACTCGGTCGAGCGAAACCTCTATCCGTCAATTCTTGCAACTGAGCTTTCAACTCTTTAACTCGGTTAGTGCCATACGATACGGAGCGATCGAAATTGGCGTAGTTCCAGGTACAAGCTCAATACCAAACTCTACCTCCCGAATAGGTGGCAAACCCCGGTAACTCTTCAGGAAAACATCCGGGTATTCACAAACCACCGGCACCGATTCGGGTTTCTTTCTAACTCCTTGTCATCAAGTACATACGCGAGGTATGCTTCGCACCCTTTCCTTACATATTTCTGGGCCAACATTGCTGATATTACAGCTGGCAACCCCCTTAAGTCCGCAGACTCAACTCGGATTATTTCGTTATTTGCGCACCTCAAATCGATAGTCTTGCTTTTGCAATTCACAACCGCATCATGCGCGGTTAACCAATCCAAACCAAGAATAACATCAAACTCGTCGAACGGCAAAAGCATCAAATCGGCCGGAAACAGGATTCTCGGATTATTAGAGGCATCTCTTACACACTTTATCAACAAGTACGCATTGACCCAAAGGGTTTGATACTCGAATACGAGCTCAGTAGATCAACAGTAGATCTTACTGGTGCTAAGTTCGCATACATAAATGAGTAGAACCAGGTCAATCAATATCACATTAGTATCAAAGAGAGTGAAGGTACCAGTGATGACGTCGGGGAGGATGCCTCCTCTCGTGCGCGAATGGCATATGCTCTAGCAGGAGTACGGTTCTCGGCTCGATCGGCCGTATCAGAGGCCCCCTCTGACTACCACCCCTGCCTCCTAAATTCTCGGTGGTCTACCTCTAGATGTCACTCCACTAGGTCTTGCACCTTGAATTTATTCTTCTCATCCAGCTCCGTGCATCTCTAATGAAGTGGTCCTTCGAACGCATCCGTACAGGCCCTGCTAGTAGACTTGCCCCACATTCACCTAGGTGTCGTCTTCCACATGGGACATCAGGTTTCTCGTGACGATTATTGCCCACACTAGCTACCGAAGTAGTCAGCCATCGTGGTCTTCCTATGAATCCCCATCGCCTCGACTTTTGTCCTCCCTGAACCTTCAGCTGGACGGGCTTACGTCGATCTTAGATAATCTCTAGCTTCAATTTGCTTCCTCTCCCTTCCAGTTCTTCGCCTGCAGGCTCGTTCGACAGTTTCGAATCTTTATTCCAAAATACCCATTAGTAGCTTTAAATCTTCATTCAATCCTTCCTCGAATCTTTTCACATAGCACCTTCGCTCACATCCCGGCTACTACTGGCTCGATCTGTTCGTATCAGATACAGTTACGGCCTTGCTTGACTCAAAACTCCTTACGTTCTGATAATTTCCGAAC